>NC_090827.1:108701949-109002824 GCF_028021215.1 Eschrichtius robustus | reverse complement strand
TTTCTCTGTACATTCACCCCAGATACCATAACCTGAATTCAACGTGATTCGGTCATTTGAGACCAGTGGAACTCTCTCAACTGACAGACCTCAGTTCTGTCTCTCCAAAATTGTAAGCAAGCTTAAGACCCTAAAGTAGCATTACATCAGCCTCCGAGGCAGATGAACATTTTCCTAAAGAGACAAAGTAAGTCCCTAGACAGAGTATTCTTTCTAAAAAATCAATTATAAGTTCGTTTAGAAAATAAAATAAATTCACAGTGAAAACAATCAAAATGTGACCTTCCAAATCATAAACTATGGCTGTTGTCAGCTCTGGTAGCTCCTGATGAAGGCTGTCATCACAGTGTGGCCCTCGGCCCTACAGCTTCCAGCGACAGGAGGATGGTAGTCAGCGTTTAATAGAATTATTATTTTTTTAAATCGACATCAGTTGGTGAAGGTAGCACGATTAAAATATTCATTTAGTTTTTAAGGTTTTAGTGAGAGAATATTTTTTTTAAGAGGGAAAAAGAACAATTCTTAACAATACATTTCTTTGTACTAACCAGCCAATTCTTAACAAGAAGAGGTACACAATTACTTCCATTTGGGAATCTCACCTGATACGACGTTCATGGTTTCATTTTGCACTATCCCAGGTATAGCATTAAAAGATTTGTAGCCCTAAAAAATAATTCAAAATCAATGGATATACAGTGTAAGTAGAAGAGCAGTTCACTAGTATTCATGGTAAGCTTAGAATGGAGCAGAGGAGCAATACTAAAATGTAACCTTCATCTTAAGGCCGAAAGGATCATGATACAGTCATTAAAAGTCTAGAAAAAAAACTCCCTTTTAGTGAGGACTTGCTTTAGATTGTATCTGTTGAAGATCATGTTAAGAGTTTTTAATTTTTAACTTTTAACTCATGTTAAAAGCTTCCATGTATTTATACCAGTGTTTCTCAACTGGGGGCAATTTTGTCCCCCAGGAGATGTCTGGCAATGTCTGGAGACGTTTTGGTTATCACAGTTGTGCGGGTGCTCTTGGCACTGTGTGGGCACAGGCCGGGGTACTACTAAATATCCAGCAATGCACAGGCCCCACCACAAGGAATTATCCAGCCCAAATCGTGCTGAGGTTAAGAAACCCTGATCTGTACAATGTACCATGTGCGGCTATAAAGTGAATTTCTAAAAGTAGAATCTTACTTTCCAACGCAATTACACAATAAAATTGGAGATCTAGTCTCATAGAAAATAGTAACGTCCTAAAACACAACTTAGAAAGAATACAAATTGTAGTGAGGCTAAAACAAAAACCCAAACAGCTATGCCAAGCTATATCACTTTGGAGCTAAATCCATGACAGGTAAATGTCATTATTTCCAAGCAACTCAACTAATCAGCACAGCCTTTCCTCTGGAAGGGGCTTAATTTGTGTTTCTCACTGTCTGCTGGCATATTTAGACATCTGCTAGGGAACACTGAAGTGATTACAACCTCTTATGAACCAAATGTCTATCTCCCCAAAATGCATATGTTGAAATCCTAATCCCCAGTGTGATGTTATTAGGAGGTGGGGCCTCTGGAAGGTTGTTAAGCCATGAGGGTGGAGCCCCCATGAACGGGATTAGTGCCCTCTTAAAAGGGACCCCAGAGAGCCCTCTTCACCCTGTGAGGATACAATGAGAAAATGGCTGTCTGCAACCTGGAAGTGTCCTCATCAAAACCCAACCCTGCTGGCAAACTGATCTTGGACTTTGAGCCACCAGAAGTGTGAGAGATAAATTTCTGTTGTTTATATACCACCTACTCTATGATATTCTTTTATAGCAGTCCAATCTAAGTTACAAAGTTTATAAGATTTATGGTGCCAAGAAGTTTCCACTTTAGCTTAGCAACATCAATGCCATAAAAAGAACATTCATGACTTCTGTTTCCTCAAAGGCAACTAAACCACCCAGCACACTGGTGCTTGTGTTGGTTTGGTACAACTGACCCCTCTACATTTATCTGTGTTTGGACTTGGGGAGGTCACCCATCATAAGAGGTTTAATCACTGGAAGAGGACTTACAGATCTCCTGGTTCAATTCCCTCATTTGACAAATGAGGTGACATCAGAGTGCAAAGACCAAGAGTTTTCAATGACTTGTTTAAGGGGACACTTCCTTTGTTAGTATATGTAGATGAGTGTTTAATAGATATTTGATGAATTTTTTATACCCATGATAAAAGACAGAGTCAAGAATAAAGCTATTCTCTTCCTTTTAGGCTACTGGGGAAATCACAGTATTCTAGCCCAATGTGACCGCTGCCTGTTTTAGGATTTACAGTCTTGTGGCACAATCAAGACATGAAAGCAATAATCACAGTCGTGAGGAACTTAAGAATATTTGCAATGCTGTAAGAATGTATTAAAAAAGGTTTTGATCTGGTCAAGATGCCCAGGGAAGGCCTCGTTAAGAAGTGATATATAAAGCTTAAAGTAACTAGTCCCTAGTAGCCCAAGAAGCTGGGCAAAGGAGACGGAGAAAGAAGAGAGTGTCAGGCAGAGCACACAGCCTGTGCACATGAGCAGAAATGGGAAGAAACAAAATCAACATGGCTGACTCACCGGCAGAATGGGAGAGCATCTTGTGTCAGAATCAGCATGGGGTCCAACACTATACCCGTCCAATTCTGAGCCCCAGGAAGATGAGATCATGTTTTTCTTTTTATCTCTTATGGTCCTAGCAAGGTGCTTTGCATACAATAGATGCATAATAAAAAATTCTTGAATTGGAATGAACAAAATTACCTGGAGGATAACATCTATCACCCTTCTTGGCAACTCCTGTCCAGAATTTCACTGCTTTTTTGCTGTTACCTATTTCCTTATGTACTATTCTATTCTTTAAAATAATCTACTGTATTTTTTTTTCCAAAAAACATACCTTTTGGACTAGGCTGGACAAATTTGTTTGAAGAATATCATTAAGGTTACCAATTTGTTCATCCAAAGATGGGAGCTGAAATTTTATAAAACAAGATATAAAGCAAGGTGATTACCTGCCCCCCAAATTATTTGTCATAAAAAAGGGAATCATCTTAAATCCAAGTCCTGAAGTCTCTATATTACAGGGTGCGATCTAAGTTTCCTTTGAACAATATTGTATTGTTGGAGGAAGACACATTAGCTTGGAATGGACTCTACAAGCACTAATTTTAGATGTTTGAAGGTCTCTTATTGCAGTCAGCTAAAAATAAGGGCAAGAAATTTAACAGATTGAATATGTGTGACCTCACAATTTCAGGTACTGAATATTGTTGAATACAGTTGTAAACAACCTCTTAAAAAACATGTTTAAAAGTAATAGTGGTTATATTGGTAAGTGGTCTGGAATAAATTTTTCATTTATAGTGTTATACATGGATTTAAAGTGTTCTATCTCTTACCAATTCTGGGACAAATATCATGGGCCTCCTGACACAATGTGTCAAGAAGGACACAACATCACTTTTGTGAAATCCCTGATAAATAGGCATAACTCAAATCGAATCATGAGGGAACATCAGACAAACCTAAATCGAAGGTCATTCTATAAAATAAATGGCCTACAGTCTTAAAAAATGTCAATGTCACCAAAGAAAAAAGATTGAGAAACTGTTCCAGATTAAAGGAACTAAAGACACATGACAACTAAAGACAATGTGTACTCTAGACTGGGCCTTAAACTGGAGAAAGGAAAAAAAAAAAAAGTTTTAAAGAGCATTTTTTAGAAAAATCGGCAAAATTTGAATATAAACTATGGATTAGATGGTGGTATTGGGTCAATGTCATATGTCCTAGTTTTGGTAATCATAATGGTTATGTAAAGTTAGGAAATGCACTGAAATATTTAAGGGTAAAAGGGCATAATGTCTGCAACTTACCTCCAAATGATTGAGAAAAGAACAAAATGCATAGTATTGTACGCATATATACAATAGTACGAATAGATGATAGATACATAGATAAATGGATAAAATAATACCATTAAGCAAATGGAGCAAAGTATTGACAACTGGTGAATCTGGGTAAAAGATGTAAACAGGGCTTCCTTGTACACCAATCTTGCAGATTTTCTGCATGTTTTAAAAGCCCATCAAAATTAAAAGTTACCCCAGACGTAAAAGGGAGGAGATATGGGGATATATGTTTATGTATAGCTGATTCACTTTATTATACAGCAGAAAGTAACATACCATTGTAAAGCAATTATACTCCAATAAAGATGTTAAAAAAAAAAGTTACCCCAAAAAGAACTCGATTTCAAACAATTTAAATGCAAGTATAGGTCCTACACTCTGAAAAACTGTTCAATGACAACAAAAGTGATTGTAGTAGATTCAACACAGATGTTGAATGTGAAGTGTTGTTTGAATAAAATTGATTCATGAAATGTGAAAGTCAGAAAAATCTAGCTATATTAAAATATTGTTTTATATAAAGTGTGATGTATACATATCACTATATTGATACATTAAAAACCATGAGTAGACATGATTATTTTATCTACATCCCAGAACTTTATATATTCAAGTTGCTCCAAATTCTTTTTTATCTAATCTTCTCTTTGGGAATGTGAGAAATTACCTTATATTTAGGCACCTGTGGTTAATACACTAGGCCTATCATTTTAAAATATGTTTTAATTTTTAAAGGTCTACAAAAATGCCTTCTGCTTCCTTTTTCCTTTTTAAAGCTGAATTCATCACAGATACAGAGAACAAACTAGTGGTTCCCAGTGGGGAGCGGGGAGGGGCAATATCAGGGCTGGGGATTAAGAGGTACAAATATTATGGATAAAATGAGCTACAAGGATACATTGTACAACACAGGGAATATAGCCAATATCTTATAAAATGCACGTTGAAACTGTCAAAATAAAATAAAAATTAAAAAAAGAAGAATCTGAACAAAAAGAAGCTAAATTCATTCTGATATATTTCATCAAATCGATGGCAGAGAACTCTCAAGGAGTATTTCCCATTATTCCTTCTCTCCTCCTGCAGCCGTTCCAACATGGCGGCTAAATAACCAGGAAGGCTGACAGAGACCCCCAGCCACTGGGCACCTGATGGGTGAGCCCATGCTTAGCCCTCCCCAGCTGTCCCAGTGACACTGCCCTGGAGCCAGGTTACCTTCCTCACCTGATCGAAATCGATGCTGCCATCCAGAAGGCGTAGAGAGTTCATAATGTTGCTGCAAGTGGTCATTACCGGGTGCACAGAGCACATGGGGTCATTGAGTGCTTGCTCCAGGTTCCTTTTAACATTACTCAGGCTGTTGCTAAGATTTGCAGATAAGTGTCTCATGTCCGTTAAGATACTGTTCACTTCGACCAGGGTTTCTCTGGTCTCTTGGATTTCTGTAGGAACACAGCCCGCTTCAGAACAGAGGCACCCACTGGGCTGGCAAATGGAAAAATCCCTTCTCATCTACAAAAGTACCCTAAAGGAACTTGCGATAAACTTGTAAATGACACTGGAAGGCAACCAGAGGAGCCTGCTGTGAGGGGCAGTCTGAAAGGGGAATACAGGGACATTGATGGCCTCCTCTGCCTCTGCCAGCTACTCCAACCGACTCAGCTTTCCTACCTGGGGGCTCCTTCAAATACGCAGAGGTGAGTACCAACCTAGGAATGTGACCGGGACTCGTGGGCACGGCATTAACTGGCTAGCATTGGAGTAGAAGCCACAGGAAAAGGTGTCACTGCCCTAACCTTGCCTAGCTTTGGAGAGGTCAGCCCAGACAGGCCAGCATCTTCAATCCCAAGCAGTTTTAATTCACATAAAAACTGATCACACCCAGAAGGAATTTAGTGATGGATATTCAAAGAGCTGGAAGTAGACACAGCGATGGTTAAGATCACAGATTTGGATTCAGGCTAGTCTAGGTACAGATCCCAACTTTGCTACTTGCTGTGTAACCGGAAGTCGATTCCTGAACATTCTTTGGCAATGCCTTCATCTGAAAAATGGTGAAACCACCAACATGTTCATCACAAAATGTGGGGATTAGAATGGTCAAATTGAAATTCCTCAATAGCAGTGAGTCCACCTGTTTTATTTTGGAAGTCCCGCAGCCTAGGACGCATCCTTATACTAGGTGATCCCTAAAAATTGTTTGCTATCTTGATTTCTCTGGGGTATAGAAATCCATATTCACGACTTGGGAGGTAGCAAAATACAACTCTTTTCTACAGCGACTTAAAATCACAGCAGTAAAAGATGTGAAACTTAAATTAGAGGGCACTGATTTTCTTCTAAGCAAATAAGTCTTCCGGGCTCACAGAACAGATGTCAGGGCATCAGGTCACAGATGCATGTTGCTAGGAAAGTGTAAATGCCCTTAAAAACTGGTTTTCCCAATTTTCCCTGGCAACCACATAAAACTTGGTTCTAAAACCACACACACACACACACACAAACACACACACACACACACACTTTAATGCTTTGGTGTCGTGGTCTCTTGCCGAAAGTATTATGAGGGCTCACCCCAGATCTTCTACTACCTTCCAGGATCGGACCAAAATTCAAGAGAAAAGATTGTTTGAAGCAGACTCCAAGATTTTCTATTCAGATAAGGTGATAGAATTGGGGATGAAGGGTCATACAGTCCAATCCTGGAAGCCTCCCCAGGTCTCAGAGTAAATCATCAAAACTAGGTTGGGGTGCCATCTTGGATGACATGGGCAATGCCGTCTCCTAAGAGCAAACCTGCTAAGGCACAGCCTAGAATCACAGATTCCCCTAGTAACCAGGAGATGACCCAACCAGCCTCCTAATTTACAGATGAGTAAACTGAGGTCCTGAGAGGTGAAAGAGTTTGCCAAAGGTGCTATAACAAGGTAGCAGAAGAACTACTATCTGAACAGTATTTGAGATAATAATAATTATAATAATAATAATAATAACAAAGATTTTATCAAAGAGTCACTCTGGACCTCAGTTTCTCATCTTTTCCATCTACCTCCCAGGATTATCAGCAAAGCATGGAGCTAGTACCCAGCTCATATTAGAGGCTCAATAAATATCTGCCACAGGGAAACAAGAATCAAAGAACACAGCTGCAACTAGAAACACACAACAGAATGCAAAAGAGCATTGCAAAATATAACTCACATCACACACCTCACATTTTAATGTTCTGTGGTTTACCTCTCATTGCCTTTTCCACTTTGACTTCAAGATGAGTTATTTTAAGGCAAGAAACAACAAACAAACAACAGCAACAACAAAGAACGATGGATGATAAAACAAGTTGATGGCCCAGAAAACGTGTCCATTTAGGCACCGTGAGTAGACATTCTAGGTTATGGGTGCTATGCTGTCATGTCCCAAGAAGGACTCAGAAGTAATAATTTTTTTTATCTTCCAAAGGCTTCAAAGCATTTTATAAAATGTCTACTGGGTTATAACTCTGGGGTCCATTCCAAGCCTACCAAGATCACATATATTATGCATCTGGAGTCAGTGGAAAGATATTTTAAATTCTCAATTTTAGGTAATTAACATTTTACTAGTTCATAAAACATTTCCTTTATAGGTCCTGGCCTGCAGCTCAAATATGATTTGCACAAATCCATTTGCATGTTTCCACTTTCTCCAAAGGCCACTAGACACATAAGGTTGCAAAGGATTTTTAGCAAAAAACTTGCCAAAGCAGTTTATTGAGTACATTTTAAGAAACTCTGGCAACATCAGAGGCTAAAGTTTAACTTATTCAGGCTGGCTTTAAAATATATATATATATATATATATATATAAAATATATAAAACACTTCAGTAATACAGGAAGCACTGAAAAGAAAAAAAAAAATCTGTTTTAATCGACTTTAATCCAGCTAGAATTGTAATGCAAACATTAAAAACTGGGCAAACCATGAGGCAAAAAGTAAAGGTACATGCCAACCACGTTGCACCATTTTGCACAGCATTTATCTTCACATAATTTGGGAGCTGGAAGGGATCTTGGCCGACCACTACTCCAATGAACTGACTTGAGAGGGATCTGGGGTACAGAGATGCCTGGCATCATTCTGTGGTCACACCAGCTCTTGAACTCCAGATTCCTAACTGTTCTTTCAAAGTTACACTGTGCTGTGTTGACTCTGTTTCAGTGCCTCTGTCACTGAAGAAATCAGAAATATTTTCATTTAATATTCAGTGTTTGCTGATATCTGGCAGTATTGTGTCTGCTCATCACTACTTTGAAATTACGGTAGTTATCAGACCCTCCACTACATACTATTAGTTAACGGGCTTAATAAACAAGCACATGTTGCTCCATTGCAAATTCACTTTTTTAGTATTTTGATATTTCAACCTGACACCCTACTTATGTAGGGTGTCATTTTATGACTAATGCCATTTAGTTTTCAATAAAGGACAATAACACACGGTTTGGGGGCCATCTGTCGGCCATGATGACAAAGAGTTCGTTTTGTGTCGTAAATGGGGTTATTGGAGGAAAGAAATGTAACACTCAGTTGTAAGAAAATGTACTAATTAACAGGAATAAGAGGTTACACTCCTTGGACACTGAGCTCTTTATCTAAAACAATGCCCCTTATTAGTCCATTGTGTTACCATTTTTGTGCATTTTTTCTTTCACTCCTTATTTTTTGTTTCCATAGTGGGCCATCTTTCAGTTTTTAAAGATTACCGTATTTCCCTGATTCACTGGCTCCTTTTGCTTTCTTTTTTACATTTTAACTTTAGTGAAATGAGCATGCAATCAATTTTGCATTTAATGTGGTACTTTCCTCTTTTCCCCAAAAAAGACGTTAATTAATCCAATGGTCTATACAATATATGCTGCCTTAAAATCAAGGAGTATTATATTTTGATGAGTCACAAATAGCATGGTATACTGACTAGGAAATCAGAAGCTTTTAGTTCTCCTTCTCCATGTGTTGAAGGCTGGATAGGAAATTGATGGTTTAGGAAAATAGCTGCCACTGTGGATTGTGCACCGTATTAGTTATCTATTGCTGCAGGAGATATTATTCCAAAAGTCAGCAGCTGAAAACTACAAAGGTTTACTATCTCACACAGTATGTGAGGGTCAGAAATCTGGGATTGGCTTAGCTGAGTGGTTGAGCTCAGGATCTCTCCTGAGGTTGCAGTCAAGCTGGCAGCAGGGGCTGCGTTCATCTGAGGACTGACTGGGGCTGGACAATCAGCTTCCTCGGTCAATAACACGGTTGGCAGGAGGCCTCATTTCCTCACCATGAGGGGAAGGAAGGAAGGAAGGACCCCTCCCCAACCCATCTCCTTCCATCAGAAATACGGCTAATGGACAGAACCAAAATTAACCACTGGCTGAAGATTTATTTCAATTGAGTTTAAGTGTATTTGTTGTGAACTTCGGACAACTGTTGTACACTAACAATATCCCAGTAAGGACAAGAGCAAGAAAACTTATTTTTTTGTTTGTTTTCTTTTTTCCTCCATCTATTTTCCTTTATTCAGGTACCACTGAACCTCTGCTGTGATTGACTATGATTCAACCATAGGGGTAAGACTCATTCTAAAGACAAGCCTTGCTGTTTTAAACTTCAGTCTTTGTCAAGGCTAAATACACATTCTAGGAACACAGTTTTCTAATATGTATGTTAGATGAAGAAGGTTCTGTGGCATTTCAGGCAGAGGAAGCCTGTGCAGTACAGGGTCTGGGGAAGAATGACACCTTTGGGGACTTACATCAGAATGAACACTGAGATTCACGGGTGGAATGGAAAGTGGGGTGCTGGTGGAAGAGACTGGAAAGATAGGCAGGGGCCAGGTGTGGAAGGAAGGAAGGAAAGAAGGGAGGGAGGGAGGGAGGAGGGAAGGGAAAAAGGAAGGAGGGAAGGGAGGTGGGAAGGATGGAAGAGAGAAAGGGAGGGAGGGAGGAAGGAAGGAAGGACAGACTGTGGCTCTGCCCCAGCTGACCCTCAGGGAAAACGAGAAAAGGGCGAGGGAGCCTCGGAGGCTGAGCCTTCCGGGTGGAGGCTGTCTTGGTCCTGCTGCCACAGTGCTCACCTTCTGCCATGGCCTTGATGTCATCCAGCACAGGGACCACTCTAGGTTTGAGGTGTTCGAAAATTCCGCCTCCCAGCAACAACTTAATATCTACATTCCAAGAAGCATAAGGGACAGTGAGGGTGGGGTCTCTTTCTTTAGCCTCCTCTTACCTCTCAGTCTCTTCCCGATGCCAATTTCGTTGCCTGGTTTAGTCTCTCCCGACGTGAAATCCCACTTTTCACTCCACGCCCCGCATGGCCGTGGACTCTCGTGCGGAGATTTCTTGGCACACTTCCAAGCCCTCACACCAGCTGCGCCCCCCGTGAAAACTTAACCACCGCAGACTCGGGGTTTCTTTGTACTAGGAATAGGTTCACCTTATCACCTTGATTCACGGCTGCAGGTGTCCCTAACCTCTCCAGCTGGACCAGGGTTTCTGAACCCGGGCTCCATCGACGTCGGGGGCCGGATCCGCCTTTCCTGTGGGACCTGCCCTGTGCGTTGCAGGGTTTTTAGCCACATCCCTGGCCTCCGCCAAAGGATGGGACCCAACCGGGACACTGAAAATGCCTCCAGATGTTGCCAGATGTCGTCTTGAGGGCAAAACAACCCCTGGTTGCTAACCACTGAGCATGTGGGGACCAGCACCGCCCACCCCTCTAATTCCTGAAGCCACTGGCTTCTCCAGGGGGCCCATATCTGTCTTTAACAGCAGATCGGACAGAGACCCAATTCTTCTCTCACGTGGGGAGTGAAGAACAGGTGCCTGTGACTGCAGGAAAGCAGAAGCATTTTTATAATAAATGCTAGGCTTTAATGGCTGAGTAACAAACTACACGTTGTCAATAACACTAGGGAATTACTGTTCTGCTTTCCCCCTTTGTTCACGCAGAAATTGCAGAAACAGAATACTACATTTCTTAGTCCATGTTTTATGGGACATGGCCATAGCATCTTCTCGCCAAAACAAACACATTTGAGGCAACGTTCAATTTTACTCACTGTCCAGATCTGAGAATGCCCTTGCCTTTGTGGTGGTATACTGGTCCAGTACATAGTCAATTTGCTTAAAAAAAAAAAAAAAAAAAAAAGATTACATGAAACCTCTTCTTCTGGAGGTTTCCCAAGCCACAATAAAAAGAGATTTAACATATGAAAATTATCCTGAATCAGAGTGTTGTTTAAAAGAAAGCAGGTTCTTAGAGATATTTCTATTTTTTGGATGCTCAGACTTCTTATTGTCTTAAGAAATATGATTTCTTATTTTTCATGATTCTGTGGATTGGCTATGCCGATCTCCTGGTTGGTGCTGGCTTGGCTGGGGACAAATGGATCCCTCTCTCTATGTGGTCTCTCCTCCCAAGCGGCCAGCCTGGGTGTTTTCACGTAGTGGTCCCTCTAGCAAGAGGACAAGAGTAGACACTGCAAGGCCTTTGGAAGCCTAAGGTCAAAACTAGCACAAGATCACGTCTACTTCATTCATTTGGTCAAAGCAGGTCACAGACACATACAGGATTTGAGGGAATGGAAAACAGATCCACCTCTTGAAAGGAGGAACTGCAGAGAATTTGACGCCGTGTGAAATCTACCACCCTAGGATCATTTTACTTAGCAGCTATTACTGACCTCTGCTGGGGCCACTCACCCTTCTGCCTACTGTGTCTTTGTGGGTCTGCTTCCCCACACCCTCTGCAACACTGTGTGTTACCACTTTTAAATAAAATAACTATTGCCCATCTTCTTAGTGAAAATGTGCATTTTTAATTGTTCATTTCTCCAATTACTAGACTAAGGTTCACTTGCAAATGAAACAACGGACAAAGGATTAATCTCCAAAATATACAAACAGCTCATGGAGCTCAATATCAAAAAAACAAACAACCCTATTAAAAAATGAGCAGAAGACCTAAATAGACATTTACCAAAGAAGACATACAGATGGCCAAGAGACACATGAAAAGATGCTCAACATCACTAATCATTAGAGAAATGCAAATCAGAACCACAGTGAGGTATCACCTCACACCGGTCACAATGGTCATCATCAAAAAGTCTACAAACAATAAATGCTGGAGAGGGTGTGGAGAAAAGGGAACCCTCCTGCGCTGTTGGTGGGAATGTAAATTGATACAGTTGCTATGGAGAACAGTATGGAGGTTCCTTAAAAAACTAAAAATAGAACTACCATAGGACCCAGCAATCCCACTACTGGGCATATACCCTGAGAAAACCATAATTCAAAAAGAGTCATGTACCACAATGTTCATTGCAGCTCTATTTACAATCACCAGGACATGGAAGCAACCTAAGTGTCTACTGACAGATGAATGGATAAAGAAGATGTGGCACATATATACAATGGAATATTATTCAGCCGTAAAAAGAAACGAAATTGAGTTATTTGTAGTGAGGTGGATGGACCTAGAGACTGTCATACAGAGTGAAGTAAGTCAGAAAGAGAAAAACAAATACCGTATGCTAACACATACATATGGAATCTAAAAAAAAAAAAAATGGTACTGATGAACCTAGTGGCAGAGCAGGAATAAAGACGTAGACATAGCGAATGGACTTGAGGACACAGTGGGGAGGGGGAAGCTGGGGCGAAGTGAGAGTAGTATCGACATATATACACTACCGACTGTAAAATAGTTAGCTAGTGGGAAGCAGCTGCATAGCACAGGGAGATCAGCTCAGTGCTTTGTGACGACGTAGAAGGGTGGAATAGGGAGAGTGGGAGGGAGGCTCAAGAGGGAGGGGATATGGGGATATATGTATGCATATGGCTGATTCACTGTGTTGTACAACAGAAACTAACACGGCATTGTGAAGCAATTATACTCCAATAAAGATGTATTAAAAAAAATTTATGATGTTTGGGACCAGTTATATTTCCTCTGTAAATCAATTATTGACACTCTCTGCCCAATTTTTTATAGACTTGTTAGAGCTCTTTCATATATTTTGAACTAGATAAGTTTCCCCCAAAGCCATAACATTTTAGTCTCTTTCCAAGATTATGAAAGCAATCCCAAAGTTCACCAGCCATGATTGCTATGTGTTTAACCCTGCCAACTTTTTAGGAAACAGATTTTACTTTGGCATCTTTAGAATGATAGGTAAAAAATACTATGAATTTTTACTCACAAACTGGGGAAATGAAGCATTTCCCTCTCTGCACAGGCTATAAAGCTGAATAAAGTTAGCTTCTATAATCTCAATATTAAAAATTCCTGCACTCCTTGCATTTTTAGTTCCAACCACATATTAAAAAACTAGTACCATATTTAATGTGTTGGCATTTTTTTAGAATATATTAAACCTGTAAGAACACATCCCTGTGTAAGGAAGCCCATGGATTCTGGCAGGCTCTTAGTGAATCTAATAGGATAGCATCCTTCTCTCTGCATGCTGGTACCCATTAGCTCAGCATCATATGTTTGATGGTTTCTGCTGAGAGGTTTTTATTTATTTATATTTATTTATTTATTTATTTAATTTTTGGCTGCGTTGGGTCTTCGTTGCTGCGTGCGGGCTTTCTCTAGTTGCAGCGAGCAGGGGCTACTCTTCGTTGTGGTGCGCGGGCTTCTCATTGCGGTGGCTTCTCTTGTTGCAGAGCATGGGCTCTAGGCCTGCGGGCTTCAGTAGCTGTGACTCATGGGCTCTAGAGGGCAGGCTCATAAGTTGTGGCACATGGGCTTAGTTGCTCTGTGGCATGTGGGATCTTTCTGGACCAGGGCTCGAACCTGTGTCCCTTGCACTGGCAGGCAGATTCTTAACCACTGCGCCACCAGGGAAGCCCTCTGCTGAGAGGTTTTTAAAAAAGATGTTCTGAATAGACAAAGCATCAATGTGCTTCTGGGATACAGAAAAAAGGTGCCCTCAGGTCACCCTGTCCCCAGAGACAACTTCCGTGCGTATGTGTGCGTGTCTCTCCTTCCCAAGGAATTTTACACATCTATACAGATATTAGCAAATAAGTTTTTATAAAACAGAAAGGTTTCATTACCAGAGTAACTTCAAGGAAACGATGGGGAGTTAATGATATTGTGAAAAAGAAAGGACATAAAGATTTTTCTTTTTAAAAAAAGTCATGGGGCTTCCCTGGTGGCGCCGTGGTTAAGAATCTGTCTGCCAATGCAGGGGACACAGGTTCAAGCCCAGGTCCAGGAATATCCCACATGCCGTGGAGCAACTAAGCCCGTGCACCACAACTACTGAGCCCATGAGCCACAACTACTGGAGCCCGCACGCCTAGAGCCCATGCTCCGCAACAAGAGAAGCCACTGCAATGAGAAGCCCGCACACCGCAACGAAAAGTAGCCCCCGCTCACTACAACTAGAGAAAGCCTGCGCGCAGCAATGAAGACCAACACAGCCAAAAATAAATAAATAAAATTGAAAAAGTCATGAGACCTTTAAAATGGTTAAGCACTTTTATAATAAGTAATATAATTCTATGTTATACCTTAATAAAAGAAAAGAAATAAAGTAAAATGCAATAAAATAAAAGCACCAATTCTGAAATTATGCTTTGTACTCTTTTGAAAATCACTTGCTAGGCCTTTATTCCTTTATCTTTAAAATTAAAAGACAACACCTGTCTACAATGATTATAGGGTTTTCAGAAGGTCCAAAGAAGATTCCAAATATATACAGGAACTCCCAAAGGCCTCAAACACAAAGCAGCATGGGACATACAGATTGTGGTCCTTACCCCTGGAGTTGCATTCAGGAGAGTTCTCAAGTCGTTGAAATTACTTTCTGACAATTTCCGAGTCTTTTCAATGTGAGTCCTTATGTGTTGGTTCGCCACAAAACCATAGATGATACCAATGCTGCAGGAAAAGGAAAGGAGAGCATTTACTGTGGGAGCCATGGCCGTGTGGCCAGGTGCGGAGCAGCCCACAGCCGGGGGGGAGGCAGAAGGTCTTCCTGTGCAGAGAACCCCTCCTCCCCAAGCCCAGCCCCTGCACTGCTACAGGCTTCCTGCCTCCATCCCATAATCCACCCCCCACCAAATGTGGGCCACAGAACAAGACTCAGTCTTCTCAGGGAAGACACATATCCATTCAAGACACGTTGCTGTTAAATATGAGTCTTATAAATGGAACAATGTTCAGGAAATAGAAGTTACAAAGGTTATAAGACAGGGTGTGGAATACAGCCCCACTTCTGTACAGATGCGAATGTAGGTATACACTCTCCGTGCAGGGCGTGCACACACACACACTACATGCATACCTCTGCTCTCCTCAAGAAGGCTGTCAGGAAAAATACTAAAATGATAAGAATGGTTTGGGCTTTCTAATGTTTTTGGTTAATCTAATTGTCTTTGTTAGCTACTGCATTGTCCAGGTTGAAAAGAAACGTGAATTACTTTAGCATTAAAATACTATATAAGCTGCAAGCCATAGAGTATATACCGTCTCCTTCCACTTTATGTGAAGTACAAAATCAAACAAAATGATGGTGCTAAAAGTCAGTGGTTATATTTGGGGGAGGGGTGGGTAATGGTGTAGTTACTGTGTTCACTTCATAGAAATTCGCACATATGTGCTTATGATAGGAACACTTTTCTCCATATAAAATGCACTTTAATAAAGAGTTTCAAGAACAGTACATGAGGGCTTCCCTGGTGGTGTAGTGGTTAAGAATCGGCCTGCCAATGCAGGGGACACAGTTTCGAGCCCTGGTCCGGGAAGATCTCACATGCTGCGGAGCAACTAAGCCCATGTGCCACAACTACTGAGCCTGCACTCTAGAGCCCGTGAGCCACAACTACTGAGTCCAGCCGCCTAGAGCCCATGCTCCGCAACAAGTGAAGCCGCCGCAGTGATAAGCCCGCACACCTGCAACGAAGAGTAGCCCCCGCTCGCCACAACTAGAGGAAGCCTGTGTGCAGCAACGAAGACCCAACGCAGCCAAAAATAAATAAATAAATAAATAAATAAAAACACCACATGAGAGGCATCTTACATGAAAAGCTACTCTACATGAAAATAAAAACCATGTTTTTCGAGCCATTTGAAATGTCTACATTTAATCATTTTAAGAGCTCTTAATGTCTACTAATTACTAACAATCCCCGGACAAATCCAACGGGTTTGTTTTTGTGTCAAGGCCTTTAAACATTAAAATGTTACATTTAAGATTGCTAATCACCAAGGTCCTGTTGGATTTAGCCACTAGATGGCAGCAAGAAATTATACAAGCTCATAACACACCCTACAGAAGTTACCTCCAGAAGTTAACAAAATTTTTAGTTTGTAATAAATTGTTAGTTTGTAACCATCCAATGGAAGGTGTAACTATGTTTCTAGAAGAAAGTTTTGCAAATAATATGCAAACTTTGGGGGGAAAATTCTGATGCAGAATATGACTACTTCTGCTTCTTCACCAAAAGCAACATCTTAAGCATGATGCATTCAGATATTTACAGGTAGGATGGCCAACTGTCCATTTTTGCACCAAAAGTCCCACATTCCCAGGAAACCTCTCAGTCTTGGGTAATTGGGGAGTCATTTGCCCCATTTCTGTCATGAGTCATTCCAAGGAGCATTGCTGGTCTGGTTACCAAAGGGGAAGGGGGAGGGGGATAAATTAGGAGGTTGGGATTTACATATACGCACTACTATATATATAAAATATAGATAACCAACAAGGGGCTACAGTATAGCATAGGGAACTATACTCAATATTTTGTAATAACCTATAAGGGAAAAGAATCTGAAAAATAATATATATATATATATATATATATATATATATATCTCACTGTGCCATACACCTGAAACTAACATGATAATGTAAATCAACTATACTTCAATAAAAAAATAAAAATTTTTTAGAAGATAGAGAAATAAACCTATTTTCCCAGAGCAATATTACATAGGTGCATTGCCTTTCCAAACTAATCCCCCAAAGTCTGTAACACAATGTTGCACAACATTTCTTATGGTTAACAAGGTGCACTGGGGACTTCCCTGGTGGTGCAGAGATTAAGAATCCGCCTGCCAATGCAGGGGACACGGGTTCAAGCCCTGGTCCAGGAAGATCCCACATGCCGCGGAGCAACTAAGACCGTGCACCACAACTACTGAGACTGTGCTCTAGAGCCCATGAGCCACAACTACTGAGTCCACGTGCGACAACTACTGAAGCCTGTGCACCTAGAGCCCTTGCTCCGCAACAAGAGAAGCCACCGCAGTGAGAAGCCTGCGGACCGCAAGGAAGAGTAGCCCCTGCTCGCCACAACTAGAGAAAGCTCGCGTGCAGCAACGAGGACCCAACACAGCCAAAAATGAATAATAAATAAATTAGTTTAAAAAAAAAACAAAAAAAAACCAAGGTGCAGTGGAATATGCAATAAAGGAGGAACATGAGACTTGGGTTCTGGTCCCACAGCTGCCACTATCTCATACTGTGTGAGCTTGAGAATGTCCCTTCCCTCTGTGAGCTTCAGTTGGCATCAAAAACTAGAAATTAGATTAGATCAGTGCTTCTCAGACTACAAAGGAGAGGGGTACTGGATGTCCACAAGGTGTCTTCGATTTTTTTTTAAGTTTGGGTTCATGTTGATGATAATCTTTAAAAGATCTAATTAACAATATCCTCTGACACTTGAAAGGACCACCTTAGAATCCATTTTTGTTGGTCTTAAGTCTGCACTGGTATTTATGAGGCTGGCATTACACCAGAGCAATAATAGTTGTTAAATGATTCACTCATGCAAAATAAGGCCAAACGACCCAAAATAATGACTTTGGAGCGGTGTCAACAGAAGGGGAAAAAAAAGCTGAGTCATAGTAATGTACCTGGAGCTTTATTTACCACGCCAATTTTCAACCATTCTACACCATGACAAGTCAGGATCACCACCTGAATATACTTGCCCGCTAGAGGATTTCACACTGGGGGCCCTTGCTCTCTCCCCATCATGTCCAAATTATTTGTCATTCATCATGCTCCAGACCCATTTTTGTCATATAAGTCAAAGTGAACTTGGGAAACAAACAGCAAGTCCAAGTCCACGTGGCTTTCCCTGAACCCCCTGGATAGGAGAAGGACATCTTGCCTTGAACTCCCAGAGGTCTCGCCCTGAAGTTCTGATGGGTTTTTCTCACTTCATACTCTATTTTGCCTTTATTTCCAGCTATGTTTAACTTCCCTAAAAAGAGGTGGAAACGACTTCTTTGTCAACCTTGGCTAATGCAGGGTCTCCTGTCCATGGTGGGTGCTCAGTGAAGGCGGATTTACGGACTGGGCTTTGTTTCATCTGATCCATTTAGAAGATTAGCCATATGTTCAGAATGTCCAAGTCAGAAACTATCTTTGTTCCTTTATTGCATAAATGCTGTTACTCCAAAAATCATCAATCAGTAAACACAGCATTGCAATACAATGCTGAATTTCAATACACCATATTCAAAAGGACACATTTCTGTTACTCAGTTATAGATCTAATTAAAATGAAAGCATTAATCATTTAAAAAAAACTGTACTAAACAGAAGTCTGGGATAGAATTTAGCAACTTTCAAAGCTGATTTTCACACTCATAACTCATTGTAAGTTTTATATTTAAATTAAAGACAGCAAATTCAAATGCCTACACAGGCAGGCAGAAAGCATGAAGGGCAAAGTGCCTGGTATGGACCTGTGGGAGCTGGAGATAAAGATGGGGGTGGGGCAGATGCTCTGTGGTTCCAGTAAGTGCTACTGTGATGGAAGAAGACCAGATCTTCCGATTATTCACAAAAATCTGGGAATCTGGATTCATACGTAAAGTCTCCCATTTAAAAAATTTTTTTCCCATTTTTAACTATTAGCAACAAATCAAAGAAAAAAATTTTAAATACTACACAAACCAATTGATGGTCTCCATTTGTAATCCCAAATTTAAAACCCTTAGTTAAACACAAATAGAGAATTAAAAAGTTATTCTTTTTGTTGTTGTTCATTTAGACATTCCTTATTATTCAATGTTCTTTTAAGCATGCACACAAAAAAATCACATGAAATTAATGTTTTGTTTTGTTTTTTTAAACACCAGTCAACTATTAGGATATGATGATAATGATGGAAATTCACCTCACACAAAAAGGGAATAAAATTTCAATCAAATGATAGTCAAATGACCATCAATTCTCTGGCATTGACAAAAAAGCCTTTAAGCTATCGAAAATTTTATGTAGTACAACAAAATCTCTTGAAATTTTTAGCAGAAGATAGGAATTTATTTTTATGACATATTAGCACTATAACTTCTGTATTTTATATGGACAGACAGATTTTCTCTACTTAAAAGTAAATACTTAAAGTTTTTAGAGTATGGCTAAACATTTAAAATTTGTAGCAGTTTTTTCTACCAATTTCTACTGACAATGAAATTAGCCAATAAGAGCCAAATAAATGCTCTGTCTGTAACTGATCTCTTACTTTTTAAAGATAATTTTTCAATTTCGATTTCAATTTTATATAACTAACTCTCTCATTAAGCAAGTCTCATGATTTCCAAGGCATGCTAGCTCAATTTCTTTTCTGGAAGCTTGTGACCTCCACACCAGGAATTGACATCACATTGTAACAAAAAAAAAAAAAAAAGCGAACTTTGAAAATAGCCATCTTCCTGAAAAGGACTGGGATTCAGTTTCACCACAGTAATTGGCAAAAGCTGACTTACCATACTGGGAAACTTAGAAATAACCTCTATTCTGGAGAAATAAAGGCACAGCTGTTCCTTTTTGTTGTTGCTTATAACCTTTTTGAAATTCTGAAAAATGCAGTGATGACAAATGCAAAGGAAAGGAGAGAAAAGTTGGCTTTTTCTGGAGTAAGACACATCTGCTTAAACAGTCCACAGTGAGATGTGGAAATGTAATCTTCTGCTGATGGTCAAACAGACTTACGTAAACATATGTCAACGTCTGTGGAATTCAAACACTTTGCAGCTGCCTTTGGAAAAGCTCAAACGGAAAAAGAATATGACCACATATATTCCACATATACTAGGGGATCTTTCTCATTAACATCTATGCCTTTCTCAATTAAAAAGAAAAGATTTCAAAATTTTTAATAAAATGGGATGGATGAAAAATCAAGACTAACTTAAAAACCAACTTCTTTTTTAATTGTAACAGTATACAGCCACAAAAAGGAACTGAGCCTGATAAAAGGCAAGTAGACTGCTCTGGGCTTCTGAAAGAATTTTTTTTAAATCATATACAAAGATTATTTATCACTAGTATCCAATCTCTGCTGAGGTCAATGGAAGCAGAGGCTAATACCTCGTTTTCTCTCTCTTTCCGCCTTCTAATTTTGTGGATATTCTTTCCCCTCTTATTTTATTCTAATCTTCTGATTTTGTGGACATAAGTTTCTTCTCCTTTTTATCCAATCATGATATGGAAATTTCTGTTTTCTCCTGGTCTTTTAATCTTCTTGGCTAGTTTTGATTACGTGCAAACAATTACTCAACTCATGCTGTTGAAGATACTTGCAAACCACTAGGTGCTCTAAAATGATGACATCAAAAAAGCTATTTAAATTTAAAAAAAAAAAAAATTCAAAGCAAAGAAGTTTAAACTTCTAGTCTGAATTTAAAGTAAACAAAACAATCTCAAATACTACTCTTATTTAGAACTATTTATAATCCTTATATAAATTCGATGTATTATGTGAAATAAATTAGTTTAAATTTGTCACCTAGCCTCAAATAGTTGATCAACTTTGGTTTAATTGTACTGAAATTTAAAATTGTTATATTAATAAGTTTTACTCGGGTGGGGAAAATATCTTAACTGATTGTGTAGGAGGATAGAATCACAGATTTTTTTTTTAAAGAATTTTCTAAACTAAAATATACTCAGGAGAAAAAAACTTACCTAAATGTGTTTGATGGGTCTGAGTTCTCAAGAATAAAAGATATATTTAGCATTCATTTTATATAAAATGAAAGCTAAGTTTACTTCTGACATTGTAGCTTTAATGTTTATATATCTCTGTATTTAAAACCTCATATAAATAATTCAATCAGTTCAGGGTAAACTATAAAGTGTATATTGCATAATTATATGTAATGCAAATAAAAGTGCAATTTAAGAATAGAAACCCAATACAGGACATATGCTCCATTAAAAAAACTGAAAGTCCATTATTACATATGTGAGCATTTATTTGGGTAAATGAGTACATGCAATAAAGAATTTTCCTGAAGTTACATCATATGTATTTATATCAAGTGGAAATTCTTAACTTGTTAAATAAGTAATCATGCTAACAAGAAGCCCTAAGGGCAAGTATTTTCAAAAGACACTTTGTCACCTGAGCTTCATCTTTGATGTCTAGGGTATACAAAAAGGAAGACACACGTCTGTCCAAGTCTTTGGATGAATGAAGGATGTAAGTTTCAGGCTTAAAGGAAATGCACAAGGATCTAACTGGTCTTTGGGCTATAACCGACATTCTTCTGGTAGCTGGGGGGAGGTAACTACTCCCACAGCTGTAGGGTCTGTACATTCCTGAAAATCCTTCAAACACAAAGCAGAGAGACAGGGGAAATCTGTAATTACTACTGCCCCATCCTAAGCTGCCTTTCAGAATTCAATGTGAAGCAGTTAGATGCAAATTATGGACAGAGAGAACAGGGACACACAGGGAAACAGGAGAGAGAGAGACAGAGAAACCCACACCCCCATCTTGCAAATGAAACACACCCACAAAAACTACCTGGTGGTTAAACAAGGGTGCATGAAATTAGCTAACACATTCACTTGGATCCTGTTTATAATGTTAAGGTCTATTTCTTTTTCTTTTTTAACGTCTTTATTGGAGTATAATTGCTTTACAATGGTGTGTTAGTTTCTGCTGTATAACAAAGTGAATCAGCTATACATGTACATATATCCCCATATCTCCTCCCTCTTGAGTCTCCCTCCCATCCTCCCTATCCCACCCCTCTAGGTGGTCATAAAGCACCGAGCTGATCTTCCTGTGCTATGTGGCTGATTCCCACTAGCTATCTACTTTACATTTGGTAGTGTATGTATGTCAATGCCCCTCTCTCACTTCGTCCCAGCTTACCCTTACCCTTCCTCCTCCCCGTGTCCTGAAGTCCATTCTCTACGTCTGTGTTAAGGTCTGTTATTTCACTATTTTCAGCAGAAGGATATCTGTTCAAAAAAACTGACTGCTCTGGAATCAGTGGCAGTGCACTGGCTTCTGCTTTTTGTGGGGATTTTTTGGTTTTCCAAATTAAATTTTTAGTGTACTTAATTCAGTAAGTAATACCTGAGTGTGGTAGATAATTCAAAAGAAACAAGAAGTCTGGTTGCAGTAAGAAGCAAGTTCGCTTCCCTGCCCTTCACAGCCACCAATTTCCTTCCCAGAGGCAACTCGCCTGGCCAGGGTCTCGGCAATCCTTTCACATGTTCTCTTTGCAACCATAACCAAGTGTTCACATCCCCCTCCTTTTTTGTTTTTAATCACTGGTGTTGTGTTCTACACGTGGTCTGCAAACTGCTTTTCTCACTGCATCTCACTTGGGGACTGTTTCCTATCAGCAACTCTAGAACTGGCCAGTGCTCTCCAATGGGTATATGGCAATATACCAATATTCCAATGAATGGTCCCCCAAAGCATACATCTCACCATGCTTCTACTGATGGCCACACTTCAAGAACTTTTCTTCTTGGGTTAGCAGTCCAAACTTCAAAACTTTAAATTGTTCTGTTTAATTTTGTTTAATTTCTGTTTAATTCTGTTTTCTGCTTAAATTCCCCAATATCAGTTATTCAGCAAAATTTGAAAGATCTTACTCATGGCTACTGAGCAACTGCGGTGCTCGGAGACACATCAAGGAGGATGTGACTGACACTCCTCGTTGTCTCTGGGTCTCCTTGAAGCCTAGCATTACTCATGTCATAGGCACTTTATTTCTGGATATGACACACTGATTGAATGGATGAGGGAATGTGTAAAGATGACCAAGTATCACAACCAGGGGTCCAGTATTGTGAAGCACAATCCTCAGCTGAGGAATCTGATTTCACAACTAAACTTCTTCGTCTTAAAAGCAGTGTACATCTAATCTGTCAGTCCATTGGAAAACTTATGGCAGCAGCAGGGGCTGCAGAAGAAACATCCTAAATCATGAAGTGTGCCCCAGACTTCATATTATTTCCAAAAGGAAGTACACATTTAGAACCAGAAATATGCAAATTCTACAACTGGGTAATATATCACTAAAGTATAGGTTTCTGCCTCCAGATTACCCTGCAGAAACACTGAAGGAAATGTTTAATGAAAATGGTACACTATAGGAGCTGGACTTTTAGATTTATTTATGTATTATTTATAATAATTATTATTTATTTTTAACTCAATAATAGATCGAACCCACGCCCCCTGAAGTGGAAGCGTGAAGTCTTAACCACTGGGCCACCTGGGAAGTCCCAACAGAGTTTTGATGCTATGTTTTAAAAGTCACAATTTTGAAGATAATTCTCTAAAGAATCTGTGAATGCTACAACAAAGGGTAATTACCACCTTCAATGGAGAGAAAGGCATAATGAACTGATTTCTTTCTCACAATAAAAGTCTTCATTTAACAAACTTGAAAAAAAAAAAAAAGACAGGTTCCAGCTTAATTGCAAACTCAAGAAAACTGGGTATATAGATAATGTTTTGGAGACTGGTTCAAGATGGCGGAGTAGGACATGCGCTCACTCTCTCTTGTGAGAGCACCAGAATCATAACTGACTGCTCAACGATCAGACAGGAAGACACTGGAACTCACCAAAAAAGATACCCCACATCCAAAGACAAAGGAGAAGCCACAATAAGACGGTAGGAGGGGCGCAATCACAATAAAATCAAATCCCATAACTGCTGGGTGGGTGACTCACAAACTGGAGAACACATATACCACAGAAGTCCACCCACTGAAGTGAAGGTTCTGAGCCCCACGTCAGGCTTCCCAACCTGGGGGTCCGGCAACAGGCAGAGGAATTACCAGAGAATCAGACTTTGAAGGCTAGCGGGATTTGATTGCACGACTTCGACAGGTCTGGGGGACAAGAGAGTCCACTCTTGGAGGGCACACACAAAGTAGTGTGCACATGAGGACCCAGAGGGAAGGAGCAGTGAACCCACAGGAGACTGAACCAGACCTACCTGCTAGTGTTGGAGGGTCTCCCGCAGAGGCGGGGGGTGGCCGTGGCTCACTACGGGGACAAGGACACTGGCAGCAGAGGTTCTGGGAAGTTCTCCTTGGCGTGAGCCCTCCCGGAGTCCGCCATTAGCCCCACCAAAGAGCCTATAGGCGGCAGTGCTGGGTCACCTCAGGCCAAACAACCAACAAGGAGGGAACTCATCCCCATCCATCAGCAGACAAGCAGATTAAAGTTTTACTGAGCTCTGCCCACCAGAGCAACACCCAGCTCTACCCACCACCAGTCCCTCCCATCAGGAAATTTGCAAAGGCCTCTTAGATAGCCTCATCCACCAGAGGGCAGACAGCAGAAGCAAGAAGAACTACAATCCTGCAGGCTGTGGAACAAAAACCACATTCACAGAAAGATACACAAAATTAAAATGCAGAGGACTATGTACCAGATGTAGATGATGAACAAGATAAAACCCCAGAAAAGCAGCTAAATTAGGTGGAGCTAGGCAACCTTCTAGAAAAACAATTCAGAATAATGATAGTGAAGATGATCCAGGACCTCAGAAAAAGAATGGAGGCAAAGATAGAGAAGAAGATGCAAGAAATGTTTAACAAAGACCTAGAAGAATTAAAGAACAAACACCTAGAAGAATTAAAGAACAAACAAACAGAGATGAACAATACATTAACTGAAGTGAAAAATACACTAGAAGGAATCAATAGCAGAATAACTGAGGAATAAGAATGGATAAGTGACCTGGAGGACAGAATGGTGGAAATCACTGCCACAGAGCAGAATAAAGAAAAAAGAATGAAAAGAAATGAAGACAGCCTAAGAGACCTTTAGGACAACATTAAATGCACCAACATTCACATTATAGGGGTCCCAGAAGGAGAAGAGAGAAAGGACCTGAGAAAATATTTGAAGAGATTATAGTCAAAAATTTCCCTAATATGGGAAAGGGAATAATCAAGTCCAGGAAGCGCAGAGAGTCCCATACAGGATAGATCCAAGGAGAAACACACCAAGACACATATTAATTAAACTCTCAAAAATTAAATACAAAGAAAAAATATTAAAAGTAGCAAGGGAAAAGCAACAAACAAGATACAACAGAATCCCCATAAGGTTAACAGCTGATCTTTCAGCAGAAACTCTGCAAGCCAGAAGGGAGTAGCAGGACATATTTAAAGTGATGAAAGGGAAAAACCTACAACCAAGATTACTCTGCCCAGCAAGGATCTCATTCAGATTTGATGGAGAAATTAAAACCTTTACAGATAAGCAAAAGCTAAGAGAATTCAGCACCACCAAACCAGCTCTACAACAAATGCTAAAGGAACTTCTCTAAGTGGGAAACACAAGAGAAGAAAAGGACCTACACAAACAAACCCAAAACAATTAAGAAAATGGTCATAGGCATATACATATCAATAAGTACCTTAAATGTAAATGGATTAAATGCTCCAACCAAAAGACAGAGATGGGCTGAATGGGTATGAAAACAAGACCCATATATATGCTGTCTACAAGAGACCCACTTCAGACCTAGGGACACATACAGACTGAAAGTGAGGGGATGGAAAAAGATATTCCATGCAAATGGAAATCAAAAGAAAGCTGGAGTAGCAATTCTCATATCAGACAAAGTAGACTTTAAAATAAAGACTACTATAAGAGACAAAGAAGACACTACATAATGATCAAGGGATCAATCCAAGAAGAAGATAAAACAATTTTAAATATATATGCACCCAACATAGGAGCACCTCAACACATAAGGCTAACACTAACAGCTATAAAAGAGGAAATCGACAGTAACACAATAATAGTGGGGGACTTTAACACCTCACTTACACCAATGGACAGATCATCCAGACAGAAAACTAATAAGGAGACACAAGCTTTAAATGACACAATAGACCAGATACATTTAATTGATATTTATAGGACATTCCATCCAAAAACAGCAGGTTACACTATCTTCGCAAGTGTACAATGAATATTCTCCAGGATAGATCACATCTTGGGTCACAAATCAAGCCTCTGTAAATTTAAGAAAATTGAAATCATATTAAGCATCTTTTCCGACCACAATGCTATGAGATTAGAAATCAATTACAAGGGATTTCCCTGGTGGCACAGTGATTAAGAATCCACCTCCAGTGCAGGGGACACAGGTTCAATCCCTGGTCCAGGAAGATCCCACATGCAGTGGAGCAACTAAGCTGAGCAACTACTGAGCCTGTGCTCTAGAGCCCGCGAGCCACAACTACTGAGCCCATGTGCCACAAACTGAAGCCTGTGCACCTAGAGACCATACTCTGCAACAAGAGAAGCCACCGCAATGAGAAGCCTGCACACCACAATGAAGAGTAGCCCCCACTCGCCGCAACTAGAGAAAGCCCACGCACAGCAACAAAGACCCAATGCAGCCTAAATAAATAAATAAATAAACTTTTAAAAAAATCAATTACAGGGAAAAAAACATAAAAAACATAAACACATGGAGGCTAAACAATATATTACTAAATAACGAAGAGATCACTGAAGAAATCAAAGAGGAAATCAAAAAATACCTAGAGACAAATAACAACAAAAACACGACAATCCAAAACCTATGGGATGCAGCAAAAGCAGTTCTAAGAGGGAAGTTTATAGCAATACAATCCTACCTCAAGAAACAAGAAAAGTCTCAAATAAACAACCTAACCTTACACCTAAAGGAACTAGAGAAAGAAGAACAAACAAAACCCAAAGTTAGCAGAAGGAAAGAAATGACACAGATGAGAGCAGAAATAAATGAAATAGAAACAAAGAAAACAACAGCAAAGATCAATAAAGCTAAAAGGTGGTTCTTTGAGAAGATAAACAAAATTGATAAACCTTTAGCCAGACTCATCAAGAAAAAGAGGGAGAGGACTCAAATCAATAAAATTAGAAATGAAAAAGGAGAAGTTACAATGGACACCACAGAAATACAAAGCATCCTAAGAGACTACTACAAGCAGCTCTATGCCAATAAAATGGAAAACCTGGAAGAAATGGACAAATTCTTAGAAAGGTATAACCTTCCAAGACTGAACAAGGAAGAAACAGAAACATGAACAGACCAATCACAAGTAATGAAATTGAAACTGTGATTAAAAATCTTCCAACAAACAAAAGTCCAGGACCAGATGGCTTCACAGGTGAATTCTATCAAACATTTAGAGAAGAGCTAAAACCCATCCTTCTCAAACTCTTCCAAAAAATTGCAGAGGGAGGAACACTCCCAAACTCATTCTACAGGGCCACCATCACCCTAATACCAAAACCAGACGAAGATACTGCAAAAGAATAAAATTACAGATCAATATCACTGATGAATATAGATGCAAAAATCCTCAACAGAATACTAGCAAACAGAATCCAGCAACACATTAAAAGGATCATACACCATGATCAAGTGGGATTTATCCCAGCGATGCAAGGATTCTTTAACATACCCAAATCAATCAATGTATACATCATATTAGCAAATTGAATAAAACCATATGATCATCTCAATAGATGCAGAAAAAGCTTTTGACAAAATTCAACACCCATTTATAATAAAAGCTCTCCAGAAAGTGGGCATAGAGGGAACCTACCTCAACATAATAAAGGCTATATATGACAAACCCACAGCAAACACCATTCTCAACGATGAAAAACTGAAAGCATTTCTTCTAAGATCAGGAACGAGACAAGGATGTCCACTCTGCCACTATTATTCAACATAGTTCTGGAAGTCCTAGCTGTGGCCATCAGAGAAGAAAAAGAAATAAAAGGAATCCAAATTGGAAAAGAAGAAGTAAAACTGCACTGTTTGCAGATGACGTGATACTATACATAGCGAATCCTAAAGATGCCACCAGAAAACTACTAGAGCTAATCAATGAACTTGGTAAAGTTACAGGATACAAAATTAATGCACAGAAATCTCTTGCATTCCTATACACTAACAACAAAAGATCAGAAAGAGAAATTAAGGAAACAATCCCATTCACCATTGCAACAAAAATAATAAAATACATACGAATAAACCTACCTAAGGAGGTAAAAGACCTGTACTCAGAAAACTATAAGACACTGATGAAAGAAATCAAAGATGACACAAACAGATGGAGAGATATACCATGTTCTTGGATTGGAAGAATCAATATTGTGAAAATGACTATTCTACCCAAAGAAATCTACAGATTCAATGCAATCCCTATCAAATTATCAATGGTTTTTTTTACAGAACTAGAGCAAAAAATCTGAAAATTTGTATGGAAACACAGAAGACCCAAATAGCCAAAGCAATCTTGAGGGAAAAAAAGGGAGCTGGAGGAATCAGACTCCCTGACTTCAGACTATACTACAAAGCTACAGTAATCAAGACAATATGGTACTGGCACAAAAATAGAAACATAGATCAATGGAACAGGATAGAAAGCCCAGAGATAAACCCCACGCACCTATGGTCAACTAATCTATGACAAAGCAGGCAAGGATATACAATGGAGAAAAGACAGTCTCTTCAATAAGTGGTGCTGGGAAAATTGGACAGCTACATGTAAAAGAATGAAATTAGAACACTCCCTAACACCATACACAAAAATAAACTCAAATGGATTAAAGACCTAAATATAAGACCGGACACTATAAAACTCTCAGAGGAAAACATAGGAAGAACACTCTTTGACATAAATCACAGCAGGATCTTTTTTGACCCACCTCCTAGAGTAATGGAAATAAAAACAAAAATAAACAAATGGGACCTAATTAAACTTAAAAGCTTTTGCAAAGCAAAGGAAACTATAAGCAAGACGAAAAGTCAGCCCTCAGAATGGGAGAAAATATTTGCAAACGAATAAATGGACAAAGGATTAATCTCCAAAATATATAAACACAACATGGAGCTCAATATTAAAAGAAAAAATAACCCAATCAAAAAATGGGCAGAAGACCTAAATAGACATTTCTCCAAAGAAGACACACAGATGGCCAAGAGACACGTGAAAAGCTGCTTAACCTCACTAATTAGAGAAATGCAAATCAAAACTACAATGAGGTATCACCTCACACCAGTTAAAATGGGCATCATCAGAAAATCTACAAACAACTAATGCTGGAGAGGGTGTGGAGAAAAGGGAACCCTCTTGCACTGTTGGTGGGAATGTAAACTGATCCAGCCACTATGGAGAACATCATGGTACTTCCTTAAAAAACTAAAAATAGAATTACCATATGACCCAGCAATCCCACTATTGGGCACATACCCAGAGAAAATCGTAATTCAAAAAGAGTCATGTACCACAATGTTCATTGCAGCACTATTTACAATAGCCAGGTCATGGAAGAAACCTAAATGCCCATCAACAGACAAATGGATAAAGAAGATGTGGTACATATATATAGTGGAATATTACTCAGCCATAAAATGGAATGAAATTGGGTCATTTGTAGAGATGTGGATGGACCGAGAGACTGTCATACAGAGTGAAGCAAGTCAGAAAAAGAAAAACAAATACCGTATATTAACGCATATATGTGGAATCTAGAAAAATGGTACAGATGAACCAGTTTGCAAGGCAGAAATAGAGACACAGATGTAGAGAACAAACGTATGGACCTCAAGGGGGAAAAGCAGGGGTGGGGTGGTGGTGGTGGGATGAATTGGGAGATTGGGATTGACATGTATACACTAATATGTGTAAAATAGATAACTAATAAGAACCTGCTGTTTAAAAATAAATAAATAAAATAAAATTCTTTTTTTAAATTTCCTAATAAAAAATGAGAAAAATAAAACAAAAACAAACAAAAAGAAAACTGGGCATATAATTAGAAAGTTAACTCCATTCAACAATATTCTCAAATTCCCCAATTCAGGGACTCTACCCATCTGTATAGCACAGGGAAAATACTCAGTATTTTGTAATAACCTAGAAGGGAAAAGAATCTGAAAACAAATACATATATTTATATATATATTATATATATATATATATATATAAATATAACTGAATCACTCTGCTGTACACCTGAAACTAACATAATATTGTATATCAACGATACTTCAATTAAAAAAAAATTTTCTTGCAAAAGATCCCTTCGGACGTACAAATCAACTAGAAATAGTTGCTCTGCCTTCCTGCATGCTGCCTGTTTCGAGAGAGCTATTTAAGAGGAAGGAGGCACTGTCCTGGGAGGTGAATGCTTTCTTCAGTCCCAGATTTATCAGGATGTCTTCAAAATGAAAAAAAACACGGGGCTGGCTTATCACGTAAACTAGAGCAGCTTGGTTACAGCACTAACTTCTGCTTATAGTGATGTGCTGGGCAAGCATTTTTGTTCTCTCTTTTCTGTTTTCTGGTTTTTGAATTTCATCGTTGTTGTTTCCAACTCATGCTCAACAGTTAAAACACAAGACATTTCTCATCAACCTAAAACACAATCAGCTGTTGTCCAAGACGCTACTTGCCTTATAAATATACAAATCACCAAGAGGGAGAGTGTAAAGTAGTTCTTGAGGGCGGCCCCATTTTTCTTCTGTCGCTGGTGCATTTCTCCACCACACTTGTTACAGCAACGACACAAACTAAAGACAAACCCCACCAGAGGCATCAGAATAATAAACAGCAATCCCAGGACAGCACAGATAATAATCCCGATCTCATAGTAGATAATCTGCAAGTCAAACAAAAGAAACAGCACATACTGTAACATAAAATTACATGTAGAACATTCCACAGTGTACACATTTCATGCTTTTTAAGCTATTTGCCATCATGACTTAAATCTTGAGGGGAGGGTGTGTGTGTGTGTGTCCATTTTGAAGATCCTTCTTGAAACAAAGGAAGCAGAGATCTGAGTTATCAGAGTATGGGATCAAGCAGTTACTACCTTCTTTCGACTTCCAGGAAAATATCCAAATTCAGGGTCAAGTTGCAAATGGTGTCATTTCAACCCCAAAGGTATTTTGTTTGTTTTTAAACGGCATGACAAATTTTGGCAGAAGTCCTTGCATAATGAATAATCTATACCAAGGATGTTTTTCACCAGAAAGATAGAACTAGTAATAGTTATTAAGGATTCAAAGTAGCCTGGATTGGATCAATTAATGACGAATTCATAGTTAGTTATGAAAGAATCTGGAATATATCTAAATTTAGAAAAAAAGGCTCAGACTTTCCAAATCAGACATGTTACTCACAGGCCACTCAGTTTCCCCACCCATGTACTGGGAATAAAATACGTACCCTATAAGGTCCTTGTGAACATTGCAGATAATGTATGATTAGTGATAAGGTGCCATGGGAAGTACCTGGCGTGGAGCAGACACTTGCTAAGTGCCCCTTTCAGGCTGGTGAGGCTGGGCTCAGCAGCCTAAGTCTCAGATAGTTCCTAGGTTCCTAGGAACTAGCACAATAGCTAGACACAATCATGTGACCTAAACCTATTTTCATAATCACTGACGGCTTTATTCCAGGCTAAATAAAAATTAATGCAACAGGATGATAAAACTTGTTCTCATTCCAATTCATGTATGCAGTTACTCACATTTCCATAAAGCAAGACACTTTAAAAGAATGGCAGAAAATTACAGGTTGGCGGTTTGCAACCTGTAGTGGTTTGTAATGGACCAGCTAGATAGCAATACATTCTGAAGCCAAGCTGAGCAAAGGAAAACAAAACCCAAGCCTTGTTCCTAGAAGCAAATGTGATGTCTTAGGAGAGAGCACTGAACTTGGAGTCAGAGGACCTGCTTTAAATCTCAGCAGGGGCGGCTTTTAATTCTCTAAACTAGGAAATGTTACATTAGCATTAATGTCATCAGCATATTGTGAGGGACAGATAATTAAGTGAGTTAATGTGTAAACAACAAGCAAAGTGCCCAGCACACAGCAAATGTTCAATCAGTATTAGCTAACTCGTGGGCAAACGCTTATGAGTATTAAGCTAGGTGCACATGGCACTTGAATATTATCTACTTCCATATTAAGGTTAAAATGCTAAAAAGAAAAAAAGTGATTGCAATTTTGATGCAGGCTTCCTAAGCTAAGCTGGACATCACGGCCATGAAAAGTCGTTATTTGCTGGTGTGTAACTCACCCTTGAAGACTCACATCATTGGCCAACTGAGAAACCAGCTCCAGACACTCCAAATTCTTACTTATTTTGCTATCTTTCTCAGCAAATATTCTAAGTTGTTACTATTTTTAGAAATTGTTTCTGGGAATTTCCTGGTGGTCCAGTGGTTAGGACTCCACGCTTCCACTGCAGGGGGCATGGGTTTGATCCCTGGTCGGGAAACTAAGATCCTGCAAGCTGCATGGCGCAGCCAAAAAAAAAAAAAAATTGTAACACTGAACCCCAAACCCAGGAGAGAAGGTGTACTGAAACGTTTTTAATGCACTATCTTTAGCTCCAAATACAAATTTTATATTTTGTATATAAGCTTTCCAATGTCACTACTAAATATTAGGTTAAACAGTATCAGGAACAAGATTATGTCATTTCCAGAGTTCACGTCTACACTTAAAAGTCTGGCCAAGATCTGGCAAGAACCTAAATTATTTCCTGATATACCAAGATCTCCGGAGTGCTTTGTGGATTGTGTTGAAGAGAAGCTCAAGATTTAAATTTGCAGATGGGTTGCTATTCTTTCGTGGACTACAAAAGCTGAAAGAGAAGATGGAAGATGATGGCAGAAACAAAAAGGAAACAATTTAAAAATCATCACAGTGGAGATGACAGTGAACAGAAAGTTCTGGCAAAAGCGTCACACCACTCGCGGGCTTTAGACAGAGCAACATGAAACAGCAAGTGAGGACTTTACCTTCAGAATCAAGACTACATTTTCTGGCTGAGGACGTCAAAGCGGTTGCAGAGTTTGTGCAAGCAGAGGCAGCATGCATCAAGAAAACAGAAAACATTACTGGAGTGATTAACCACAACTGAGACCATTAATATCCCACACAGAGGAAATCAAGGGAGAGGAGGATGACACAAGACAGGAACATAAAAGGAGCATTTATTAGACAAACAGTGTTTTGGGTACAGTCAAGCTCTAGGGCTCACATTTGGATTTACATTGGATTTCTTGAAAGGTTCTTAATCAGTATGCTAATCAATTATGGACAAGGGGAGCTAGAGGGAAAGTTACAAATGCTTAACACACTAACCACAATCACATGGTCTCCATGAAACAGAGAATCAGTGGCTGCCTAGAACCCCAGAGCCCAAGGCACCAACTTCCAAGTGCCCTTTCTAAAATGACAATCTTATGGTATCATTCCCTTGTTTAACAGCATTCCATGGATTCCCACCATGTCTAATTCAAACTCCTCCACGTGGTCCTATGTTATTTAATTCTGGTTTCATGTCCCCATTCTTCTTGACCACTCTAGTCCCAGAAAGCATCATGGTCTCTCTCCCTTTCCTCACTTTGGGTTCCCTCTTGCTTGAACCTTATTCCCATCACGCTTCCCCTGATGAAACTCAAGTCTGAGTTTGGATGTTGCTTTCTCCAGGAAGTCTGTCTTGATAACAACGTCTGGGTTTGCTGTACATCCCTCCTTCATGATGCCATGCAGTCCTATACTTGCCCTTTCACAGTGCTTACCTCATTTGCTCAATTTATAAGACTATCCTTCTTTTTGGAAGAGGGAAGTGACATATGTATGAAGAGGGACAAAGTCATTATTGTTGTTATAGTTGACTTAAAATGTCCTCATGTGGTTAAATAAAATTATGTGGCTCCATGGTGTTCTCCAGATGACGTTTTTCAAGTTGTCTGGTCCAGGAAATCCAAGTTTGGAAGCCATTGCCTTAGCTGGCAGATTTTCACAGGTGCGGAAGAACAATGTTTGTGATGTTAATAACCTTTAAAGGAGGCATCATCTGAAATGTTGGGATGGGCAGTTCAGATACACATGCCCCTGGGGACCCACAGGGCATCTTGAATGACACCAGCCTCCCTTCCTGGGTCCGGGCCCCACAGGCTTGTTACCTCCCAACCTCACTAATCATAAGCTCCTCACAGCGTGTGTTAAAAACACTGACTTCAGGCCCCTCCCCTGGAGAAGTAACAGGAGATATGGGTAAGACCAGGAATCTGTCTTTAAAACAAGCCCCGTGTCATGATTATGATTAAGTGCCTTTTCAGTCTTGGTGTATAGATACCTCAGCTCTCTCACCTTCCCATGGGCTAATTCCCACACAGATGTCTTCGGCGTCTATCACAGCTCCTCTACAGGATGGAGCTCTGCTGCCCCCTGTGGCGGGTGGCGGAATGATACACCCTCTACAGGCGGCCCTCCCTCCGCTGTGTCACCTCCCACTTCACAGCCAGGGTTCCCTGCACCTCCCAAATAAGTGACTTGCCCTGGAGTCCTTGACTCAGGGTCTGCTTCTGGGACTCTGACCAAACACACCCAGCATTCATCTCCCTAAAGCCAATCAGAAAGCTCCCTTCCCAAGGAGCCCTGGCTTCTTTGGTGTCTTTGCTTAACCAAATCCCTCTTCCCTGGATAACTGGAAAACATGACCCAATTCCACACCTAGGGTAGGATTCCGTTCATTCCTGTGGGCCCAGTTCTGGCTCCTTTCTCTACACCAGCTCCACCCAAACGGTTTTTATCCATTTGTAAAGACACCTGAGGTGGAGAGGAAATCAGGAAGTAGGGGGGTCCCCAAGTTTACAGGAACTCCAAGTCTAATATCAAGCCAACCATAAAGGACTTGTCCAACTAAGAGTCCTGCCACGGATGGTGGCAGCCAACTCTGGCTCATGCTTGTCAGGCTGCCCAGAGTCACCTCAGAGTCTGAGGACCTGGCCCTCTGAGGCTTGGGCCCAGATGAGAGAGCCCAGCCTCTCACGCCCAACCCATTCCTTGGCAGAGCGAACTGGCATTCAGGCTGGGCTGCTAATGGCATGCAAATTTTCAAGATAAATATAAAAGCAAAGGTCATTTTCTTCTGCCCAGGGAAGCAGGCACACATGGGCAATCACGTTTGGAAGATATAAATGAAGCCAGTGGCACTGAAGAATGAAAATGCTTTCTATGGTAGGAGGGAAGGTGTAGGCACTAGCGTGTATCTGGCTCATCCTCTTTTATACACATAAATGGCCTTGAGATGAGAACTTCCTCTTTGGCTTCTGCATTCACTTTTCCCTTAAGCATCATTTTGTTGCAAATTGAGAATATGCGACCACCGTTCCCACCACTGGGCAAGAGTTCACTGCCTTCACACCCGTTGGAGACACTGTCATTCACATTTGTTGTGCTGGCCATTAAATAAATAAAAGTCCACTGGTACCTTTATTGTTGTCTTGATAACTACCTTTGTACCAGGAAGGGATAGAACGAATCGTCTGACCCTGCAGGACTAATAGCTTGACACACAGATTCAACTAATTTTTATTATCCTAACATTCAATGCAAAAACATTCGTCTGTTGATTTCATTGGCAACCGACATTCATCATAGGCCAAAATCGAAATAACACACTGTTCTGTTTAGGTAAGTTAACCTCGTGGATGCAAACAGAGTGAATTAACAGCACCTTAACCCTAACCCTAACCCTAACCTTGGTGTTAAGTAGAGACATGAAAGGTGCCTGGATACTTTCTGACAATACTGTCCACTCATCTGAGTGAGGCCTTCAAGGCCCTCCCCTGATCTGGCCCCAGCTCACCGGCTCCATCCCTCTGCTTCCTCCTCTCACGCCTCATCCTCTGCTCACGTGGTCCCCACAGCTTGGAACGCCTGCAAAGCTGCCTCCCCACCTGTTCCAGCCCTGCTTATCTTTTTAACAACAAGCCCCCAAATCACTTCCTTGTGGAAGAGCTCTGGTAAGAATTAATTCTTTTTCTTCTACAAGTATGCATGTGTATGTTAAAAGTACACATGCCTGTTTCTAGGGATGTTCAAACCATTCCATTTAGCTAAGGGGTTCTCATCCCTTGTCTAAAAAAAGTAGCATAAGACTTCCCTTAAGGAAATTTTAGTTTTTCAATAACATATAGCTTGAAAGGTGAATGTTTCTTCAAATGCTACTTTTGAAATTTCTGCTGTAGTTCAAATGGGATTTATGAGGCATTTCAATACTCCATAAAGCTTCTTAGTCAAGAAAGGTCACTCAATTCACAGGTAAAACAACTGGTTGTTTAAAGATCTACTTTCAAGTCAGCCAAAGTTTTGCTCATATTTATTTTTTGCTAACAAATTCATCAATCAAAATTACCTTCTCATAATCCGTTGAGAGGTCAAACTTCTTCTGGACAACTTTTCTTAAAATATCTGGGGAAAAAAGCCACAAAACAATGGCACGATTACTTTTTCAGTAAAAATATAAAATGCATATTTAGAAAATAAAGGTCTATATGTGCTCACAAATTATTGAACCTCAATATAGTATTCTTATACTTTTATTCCTCTTTCTTAACGTAGGTAAATAATTGACCTAATGAGGCTCTAACCAGAAGCAAAGAATGGAGAACAAATATTTTCGACCTACGATTTTGCCAGTGGCAACATTAGAGGGTTGCCATCTTTAAGAGTTTTCATTTTCAAACAAAACACCTTAATGTTTACCAGCAAACTACATATACCTCATTAACAGTCACTAATAAAATGTTACACTGATATTGCTAATTCATTTTTGTCAATAAATCAAGTTTAATTAATTATGATTTATTAAATTTCCAACACCGCCACACCCATATGTTGATTCTGGCTGCTCAGCCATACAAACTACGAGAGCAGAGCGACAGAAACCATATGGTCTCCAAAGCCTCCAATCTTTATTATCTGGCCCTTCACAGAAAAAGTCTGCCCTCCTGGTCTATGTGAACATGTCGACAGGACACTGAATCACAAGGTTTAAAGTTTTGATGTGACCGGTGTGCATGATTTTTGCTGGTTAATTTATGTAAGCCAAGTTGGACTTAACAGCACCACCACTAGCCACAGGAAATAAGGAATCTCTAAACTCTAAATGTGATTTTTCTTTTAAGTTGGAAAATGCATTAACATTTGCATGCAGATTAGGAACATCAGATTTCCTTAGGGAATTGACTCCATTTATCCCTAATGTTTTTTTCCCCACAGCCCATGAAATTGCTTTCTTAATTATTTGGAACCACAAATGCAATTTATTCTTTAATACTTCTCCTTTTACATAATATTTTACAAATGAAAGGAATCTTACAATTAACCTAATCCAAGAGCTCTTAACATGAGATGTCTCTCTCCGTCTCCAAGCAGTGCACGAAAACCCCAAAATGCTAAGCAAAACCGAATTTTTCTGTGTATGCTCATTTGGGGCGTTTTAAAATTCTCACATAGGTCAGGAGCCACCTCGTATCCTGATTCCCCCATCTAGTAATGATATAGCATAGCTGATGGCCAGATAGGGAGGGTGACTTGTCTAAAATCAGTGATCTGTGAGGCCAGACCCAGGCCCAGGTCTTCCTTCCCCTGGTGCGAGGTCCTTCCCACACTGCACATTGTCTTCTGCCCCAGGAATGAGCTTCTGGAATGCTAGGACTGTATCCCGTATAAGCACTTCCAAAGTATACTACTGGGGGTCGCAAATGAAACCCCACAGTGAACGCTTTTTTAAAGCAAAGACATTCACATGTACAGGCCAGGAAATAAAGCAAGCCACTTCCCCACAGGGCCTTCTGGAAAACAACTTTCCACCTGCACAGAGCAGATAGATACATGGAGCAGACCTGTAAAGGATGTGCTGCAGGAACAGAGATTTTCAAACTGGTAGGAAACCCTGGGAACCCTAGAGTTTCTCCAAGGTACTTTGGGGGCAACCCAGGATCACAGGTGTTCTCCGGCCTTGAACCAGTCTCTTTGCTTTAGTCTGCTGCACACACGTAACAGGCGTTGCTCTAGTAGAGCTCTGTGGAGGTGAGCCAATGCCAGAGAACATGGCTTGTGTACCCATGGCAACCTCTGGGAAACAGTGACATTCGTCTCTGCCAAACAGATGCCCCCATCAGTTTGCTTGAAGACCCAGCCCCTCCTGAGTCCTTCTGTGATGCTGGTGGCCCTGGGTGTCCCAGGCATGGTCCCAGCTACATCCAACGACAACACTCACTGGCAGTTGATCCCTGTCCTTTGGCTGCCAGCTGGCCCTGACCCTCTGGCAAAACTGATCCTTGCTGTACTGGCTAAAAACCCATCCCAAGACTTTGGAGCAGAGATGTTCTCCCTTCCCGTGGTTTAGAGTAGCACTGTCTTACAGAAATCTATCTCAAGCCACATAAGTAATTTCAAATTTTCTAGTAGTTCCATTTAAAAACATGATTAATTTAAAATTAATTTTAATATGTTTTACTTACTCCGAATATATGCAAAGTAGTGTCATTTCAAGATATCATCAGTGTAAATATTAATGAGCTATTTACAGTCTTATTTTCATACTAAGAGTTCAGAAGCCGGTGTCAATGCCCTTTAGTTCAGACAAGCTACAGTTCAAGTGCTCCATGGCCACACGTGGTTAGTGGCTCCTGCACTGGACAGCACAGGCTCAGAGGCGGCAGGTCACCCTGCCCACTCTCACCCCGGAGCAATTCCATTTCCCCCAAAGCCCCAAGGCCTCTATCCGTTTCCTTATTGCCCCCTCCGTCCCAGCATCCCCTGTCACAAAAACACAGAATGGGCGTCCTTCATGCTCAGGACCACAATATCCATTTTTCCCTTGGCTTCCCTGTGTATCTCTAATTAAGCGGCTCTTAATCAGGGTGAGTGAACATCAGAGAAGCCTGTACAACACAACCCAAGCATCTTTACTTGACAAGCCCCGACATTAACCTTCTGCTGCTCACACCTCATCCGGGAGCCCATGGGACCCCACACTAGGAAATTCTATCTCAGATCTACTTGGTTCACTGCTGATGAGAACTTTGAATCCATTATGGTCCATCTCAGAAAGCATGTGGAAGAACCGGGGTCTCACTTCTGCCCCACACTTTTCATGGTTCCCAAGTGTCACACTCGTTCTACTGCATCCAGTCCTTTGTCTTTGTCTTTCCTGGCCAGCTCATAAAAGGCTTCTGGTGGAAACCATCTCGGCCTCTGGATCGCCTGCATCCTCATGTTGGAGGGGGCCATGGACAGGATGTGACCACTGGCTGGCCTGCGAGCTGGACCCAGACACTCAGAAGCTGCTCACCCCTCCCCTGACCTTGGAACGTCCATTCTGCCCACCCATCCCACACTAGGAGCTGGGTTCAAGGATGCAGTCTTGAGAGAGTAATGTGTAGTTGAGACCATCTGAATGGTCTACATAACTGAATCCAGTTGAGACCACTACATAAACGTTTAAGATTCAGGCAGGTGGGTGCGGAGATCTACTCATCTTGCAGCTGCTCAAGACAAGCCTTGTAAGTAAGTTCCCTTCCTTCTTAAACCTGCCACGGTCCCATCTGGAGGGGTCTGCCTCTTTCTCAGTCCCTCCTTGCCCCCACGTTTCAGGTTTCACTTGGGTCCCTCCTAAGGCTTTGAAGCAACCCCTCAGCAAGGTCCAGGGCTCCATGGATGCTGCACAAACACAATACTTCTTTACCAAAAAAAAAAAAAAAAAACAAAAAAAAACTGCTGCTTCCACTCCATAGATCAGACAGGACCCCTGAATTCTGTGACTAGTTCCTTGTATTGCCCGGTGGGTATTAGCCATTAACACGCAGGTGGCACAGAGCCCCAAACAGAGAACACGCAAACTGGAAACCTCGGCTTAGCCTTGGTGCTCACCAAAGATGACCATAACGTGACCAACACCAGCTCTGAGAGCTTCCGAATGAACAGATCCTACCCTAATATTCTCCACTGTGTCTACCTGCTTCTTCTCAGCCCTGAGAAGGCGTGCACAGCTCAAAGCAGGTTGTAAAATGATGTCATGATGGCAGTGGGTTCTGTTTGTTGCACGAATCCTGGTGACTTAAACCTGACCCAGTCTTCGGGTCATTCAACAATATTCAACCACCATATTAAGCGCCTACAGGATGCCAGGTGCTGTGATCGTAATAGAAAGGAGTAAGACCTCTTGCTTGAGAAACCACGGTCTTCTCCTGCCCTCCATGAGACTTCAGTGTGGACAATAGTGACCACTTTGTCCTTCCAGAGCTGAGGGAGGATCTGCTGAGATGGGGTCTGAAAGGCACCGAGCACCAGACTGGACGGCTCCAGGAGGCCGGTGAGTTCTCCTTGCCCTGAGCTCGGAGGCCGGCCTGGCCACCTTTTTCATGCCCTGCTTCATTTCTCACTATATCTTTCCATGCTCTTTTCCATAACATAATAGTTGCCTCTTAAGGTACAGCAGTGGGAGGGAAATATGTAAGCAGGCAGATGAGAAAGCTTTTTTCATGGTAGAGGACTGTTTCTCAGCATCTGACTCTGTGGGTCTTCCTGGAATGACAGGGACCGTCCGCCTCTCTGTGCTCAGCCCCTAGACCTTACAGTGTCTTCTTATCCGGGACTTACTTTAAATTTCATGTGATGATGGAAATTAAGAAATGTTGCAGCAAGAGCGAATTCTGACCCCTTGGTTATACCACCAGGTTACAAAGTAGGTTGGTTTTGTTTTTGGCTCTTCGTGTGTGTGTGTGTGTGTGTGTGTGTGTGTGTGTGTGTGTGTGTGTAACTTCTCTATGAGTTTTTTGATGTCTGAAGCTACACAAGCAACATAAAATAAGAAAAGTGCCTTGTGCAGGATCCATCTATAACAGACCCATCTTCCTCATCTTTGACAAGATATTTGTTTCCTAACTGGTTTCTTTTAATACATATGTAGGTTCTGAACCAAGCCAGGCAAAGTGCAAGTTCACTTTTGGAATGTTGTCTCATAAAATGGATAGAGAACTTGAAAACCCCAGTTGTTGGCAGGTGATTTATCAGATTTGTGACAAACTTAAGTGCTCCTGGAAAGACTTTGCTGATAATATCTATTTGACAACTTAATTAAGTTAGGTCTCTTAATTTAAAAATGTACCACGGGGCTTCTCTGGTGGTGCAGTGGTTAAGAATCTGCCTGCCAATGCAGGGGACACGGCTTTGATCCCTAGTCCGGGAAGATCCACATGATGCAGAGAAATTAAGCCTGTGTGCCACAACTACCGAGCCTGCGCTCTGGAGCCCGTGCTCCGCAACAAGAGAAGCCACCGCAACGAAGAGTAGCCCCCGCTTACTGCAACTAGAGAGAGTCCACGCGCAGCGAAGAAGACCCAACGCAGCCAGAAAAAAAAATGTATCACACTTTTCATCTTCTAAATTGTGTTCCTGCCATTTACTGGGAACAGAATCTCCCAAAAGTGCGAAACTATATTAAAAAGCATTTTGATAAAGATATTTTTATTTCTGATATAAAATAGGCATTTAGTATGTGGTAAATCACTCTACTATATGTAAAACAATATTATTGTAATGTAGTTCTTGCTAAAATATTATGTAATGTTAATTTTGTTCACAGTTGTTCATTTTTCTGCCAAAAGTACTCTAATTTTAGGAAGTTTTGTTTTAAAAGGCTTTTAGAAAAGCCTTTTAGTCAAGTCTTATATTCAGGTTATTTTAATTTCTACCTGATGTTTTCTAGTTTCTTTGACCAGATGCAACAATATAGGATTATTAACATTAAACCTAAAATTAAGTTATAGACTTAGAAGCATTATGGTGTAAGCATTAAAATTAGGAGAGTAAAATGTTCAGAACAGGTTTTTCCTTTCTTTTCTTTTTTTTTTAATTATTTATTTATTTATTTGGCTGCGCTCAGTCTTAGTTGCGGTGGGCATGTGGGATCTAGTTCCCTGACCGGGGAACGAACCCGGGCCCCCTGCATTGGGAGAGAGGAGTCTCAACCACTGGACCACCAGGGAAGTCCCCAGGTTTTTCTTTATGAACAAACGTTAGAGGGTGAATCATTTTTTTTTCCTAGATGTCAGGTTAAATTTGTTATTGTACTGAGAACTCATTAATAAAAAATTACCCACACACGGAGTTAGCCCTCTTGGGCACTTAAAGTATTTACCTGCAAATGTGATTAACTAAGAGCATAAATAGTGTTGTGTCCCCCTGTGGAGACGCCCACAGGGTCCCCCACTGACCCCCAGTGGCACTCTTTTATACTCACAAGGTCTGGGGGTCTCTGTACTAAGAATGACTTAATCTGTTAATTTGTGCATTAAATCAACACTGGTCAAAGTGAAAGAGATTATTCACATTTTTACTAAAGCTATTAGTTTTATAAGTAGAATAAAATGATATTCAAGTTCAATTTAAAGTCCTACCAACACTGGATTTCTAAATACATAACTTTAGTAAATTAAACATTACTTAAAACATAACTTTAATTGTTTCTTTCCAGGCACAAAAGACTTCCGTCTACACCAAATTCCTGAGAGGATGAGGGGCAGGGAGGCAAACCAAGTGGAATGCCTGACAAGTCCTGATAAAACACAAACTTAGTTTGAAAAGTGTGAACTTCTTGGATGTGCTGGCATGACACCGGGTGTGGAAGAGCTAGTGGCATTTTGCCCTGAGAAGGGTGTTTAGGGCAGTGCTCAGTATGTTACACTAACCTGAAAATGTTGGCGTCTGTCCTTCACCTCCACCCTTGTACCGCACACGCTTCACTGCTCTGCCCTCTCAAGTTCTTCAGCCTGTGGCACCAAATGAGTGCTCAGCAGAACCATGTGTGGCCTCAGTTTCCTTGGCCCACTGCTTGATTCCCCAGCCCCCCTGCAGTTAGGTGGGGGCCCGTGACTTGAGTTCTGGTCAGTGGAATGTGGGTAGACAGGCGTGCACGTCACTTCTACTCCTGGCCTCTACAACCTCCTGTAAGACCCTTGATGGTCGCTCACTTGACCCATCTACCCATCACCCACTGGAGGAGCCAGTGGAGAAATCCAAAGCCCAATAGGATGACGGAACCATTACAGAGTGCCCAGCCCTCACCACTCCATCACTTCTACATTGGACTGAGCTGTTAGAGAGAAATGTTTTTCACCGAAATTTGGGCTTGTTTGTTATAGCAAATGGTGTCACTTACCCTAACTAAAAAAGCCTTAGCCAATTAAGACCCCCAACATTTTCCATTGCAAGCTTCCTCTACAAATAGCCTAACCTGCTAGCTTTGACCAAACAAAGGCGAACTCACTTTTCTCAGGAGCAAGTGTACACATAAATAACATAGCCGACTAAGACTTACTGAAGCCAGTAGGATGGCACTAGCATAAACCAGGATTTTAAAAGACATCTTCATTCAAAGATCAGAATTTCTGTATTCATGATCCAGCAATCCCACTCCTGGGCATATACCCAGAGAATATTATAATTTAAAGAGATACATGCACCCCAGTGTTCATTGCAGCACTGTTTACAGTAGCCAGTACATGGAAACAACCTAAATGTCCATCGACAGATGAATGGATAAAGAAGATGTGGTAGATATATACAACAGAATATCATTCAGCCACAAAAAAGAATGAAATAATGCGATTTACAGCAACATAGTTGGACCTAGAGATTATCATACTAAGTGAGGTAAGTCAAAGACAAAAATCATATGATATTGCTTATATGTGGAATCTGAAAAAAAAGATATAAATGAACTTATTTACAAAACAGAAATAGACCCACAGATATAGAAAACAAATTTATGGTTACTGAAAAGGAAGGAGGGGAAGGATAAATTAGGAGGATGGGATTAACATATATACACAACTCCATACAAAATAGATAACCACAAGGACCTACTGTATAGCACAGTAGGGAACTGTACTCAATATTTTGTAATATCTATAAGGGAAAAGAATCTGCAAAACAATATAGATGTTCAGTTTCATATATATATATATATATATATATATATATATATATATATATATAACTAACATGATACTGTAAATCAATTATACTTCAATTTAAAAAATTATTTTTTTAAAAGAATTTCTGTATTCATAAAAGAATGCATGAAATGGCATTTGAACCCAGAAAAATCACTACAAAATGCAATGCAATATAGCTCAGATAAACTCTCTTGCTGCCTGCTCCTCATCCATGGGTCTATAAAGCCTTGATAGTCATTAATAGGCTTAGCTGATAGGTCCATAAGCCTTTCAAAAGCTTCACTACCAACTGAATTTTCCTCATCTACAAAACATATGTTCATAATCAGTTTAAACCACGAATTCAAGCATGTCTCTAGTGCTAGACTATTTACGTAAAATACTCTCAGGTAACAGTATTATCCTGGGAAACGTGCATCAGATAAGGAGTTAAGACTAAGTGGATGTAAGATCTTGGTACCCTCTCCAAGAGTTATGTGCACAGGCTGGCTGGTAAAATGGGTTGTGAGCACCAGCTAACAGGTCCAGGCTGTTCTTTCTGGAGGAGAACGCAGATTTAAATCAACATGCAGGGTTTTCCTGGTGGCGCAGTGGTTAAGAATCCGCCTGCCAATTCAGGGGACACGGGTTCGAGCCCTGGTCCGGGAAGATCCCACATGCTGCGGAGCAACTAAGCCCATGCGCCACAACTACTGATCCTGCACTCTAGAGCCTGTGAGCCACAACTACTGAAGCCCACCCGCCTAGAGCCCGTGCTCCGAAACAAGAGAAGCCACCGCAATGAGAGGCGCGCACGCCGCAGCAAAGAGTAGCCCCCGCTCGCCCCAACTAGAGAAAGCCACCGCACAGCAACAAAGATCCAACACGGCCAAAATAAATAAATAAATAAATAAAATAAATTTAAAAAATAAAAAATAAATCAAGATGCAAAGGTAGTTGGTGAAAATGTACATTTACATAATTTGTATGTGGTCCCTAGAACTTTCCCCAGAGCCCCATGTGGAAGAGATCTTATGTTGGATTACAGACAGAGGTATTCCACTGCAGTTGGTTGAAGCTTGTCTTCTCTCTTTGGTCTAGGTTTTCTGTGGATTGTTTTTATGCTTTAGAGCTTCCTGATTCTGATTTCTAAAATGAAATTTGATTCTTCTCTTGACAGGAAAATCTCACTAATTCAAACAAATTAGGAAACTTCTGGTTATTTGGATAATTTGACTCAGTTTACCTTTTATCAAGAAAAATGTTTAAGGAGCCAACTCATTGCATAGAAAATGTTTAAATCTACATTACATTAGCATAGTAGGTGTGATCCATTCTGATAGCTGACAGGTTAGTGGAAAAATAAAAAGAAGGGACTCATGCCTTAGACATTTTATTTTAACTTAAAGTATATAAATACAAGTATATTTGACCATCATTTGATGCAAAGCCGAGGTCCTTTATTGGATATCAGTCCTCTGGCTAGAATGGAGGTGAGTTAAGATAGTATACAAGGTTAAAAAAAAAAAAAATCTCCTCACTTATTTAGAGGCAGACTTGTGTAAACCATCCCATCACCAAGCCACAAGATTAGGGTAGATGAAAAGAGCCCACATGGGCTCACAGAGGGACACTGTCTACACAGAACATGGTTACTTCAGAGAAATAACTTGGTGATCATAAACTCTGCCTCAGGAAAAATGGAAGGACCTTGCTTATTTGATTCTTCAGTGGTTGGAATGCGGGAGAGGGCTAGAATTTTCTCCAGCTACACACTACTCACCACCCTCATCCCCAAACTTTGGGAATAACTGCCTCTGTCAGTCAGGTTCTCTGAAGAAACAGAACCAGTAAGTGGTGAGATAGAGACAGAGATAGAGATAGAGACAGAGACAGAGATAGAAGAGATGGAGATAGAGATAGAGACAGAGACAGAGATAGAGACAGAAACAGAGATAGAGATAGAGACAGAGCTAGAGCTACAGCTAGAGATAGAGATGGAGAGGGAAAGAGAAGGAGAGAGACTGATTATAAGGAACTGTGGGGACTAGCAAGTTGGAAATCTCAGGGCAGGTTGGAAACTCAGGCAGGAGCTGACGTCACAGTCTTGAAGCTGAATTTCTTCTTCCTGTGGATATCTGGTTTTGCTCTGAAGACCTTTCAGCTGATTGGATGAGGGCCACCCACATTATCGAGGGTAATCCCCTTCACTGAAAGGGTTCACATGTAGGTGTGAACCACATCTACAAAACACCTTCACAGCAACACCTAGATTAGCATTTCATCAAATCACTGGCTACCCCAGCCTGGCCAAGTGGGCACAGAAGACTAACCACGACTCAGCCACGCCAGCTATGTTCCCCCATAGAACGGGTACGCCCCATAGGTGTGCTGGAGCAGAGCGCATCTGAGCGGCCCTGTCACCACCATTAATGGCAACTCCTGACAACCTGAGCCCCCAGCCAAGTCATCGGGGTCCAGTTAATTCAAGGACAGGAGATCACACATCGTCTCTGAGGACAACCGACCTTGAATGATGGCCCTGAACAACCCCCCAAATCAACTTATGTTTGGTGTGTGCAAAACTAAAAGGCAAATAAATATATGCCTTTTGAAAAGATTTCCATCAAAAACGACAGAACTAAATTAGTTTGTCACTCGCAAGGTCAAGTGTTGCTTCTCTGAAGAATGTACTTTAGCAAGCCCATCTTCCAGCCGCCTGGCTTGGTTAACTGCGTTCGCTGTCCTTTGACATTGGCATGAACGTTACCCACCCGCTCCTTGGCTCACATCTTCCTTTGGCTGGTGTGGATGAGGATTTGGGGACCCAAACGATGCAACTGCCTCAGGTCCTGGAGTTCACCATATTTCCTTCTGGAGCGGCTGCAATGAGTCTGTCCAAATTTAGTACTTGAGAGAATGCATTTTAACAACCCCTTCAAGCAGCCTAAGTCCTGTACCTTTCAGTTTCACGGAGCTCTTACTTCTGCTGTTCAACTCCTCCATCAACATGACTAAACCCTTTGGTTTGGTTTTTAATAAAGGGATTGATGCTTCAGACATTTGGAAGCCAAGCTGGGTTTATTAGAACTTATCAAAAGTATGCTCCCTGCCTCCAAGTACATAATCAAGTATTCCAGAGGGCGAGCCCCCTTTCCTGTATTTAAAATCCAATCGGCTTGCCTGAGAATTCACGATGGCACTAACTCGCTCTTCCAGAAAAGAGCTCAGAAAAACGCTGCACGGGAAGCAATTCTTGGAAAAGCATCTGGGACCAGTCTGGCCCTTGTAGCCTTCCCCCCGCCACATGTTCACACAGATCCATGCCGGGGGATTCTATTTCACTGTAAGGCCACATGCATTCAAGCCTGTGACTGGGCAGGCTGGCCCTTAAATCATTTCAAGTGCTTTTAGAGGAAACAGGCTCTCACATTGCACAGGAGCAGGGAGACATCTGGGGTCGCCTGAAGCTCGGAATCCTTGACCAAGATGCAAGTCGGATAAGGGCTCAGGGCTCTGTGGCCTCCCTGATGATGGGACAGGGCTGGGAGGGGGCCGCTGGGCCTGAGACTAAGACGGTCCAGCAGCTGTGTTACCATCACTGTTAAATCCAGGGAGGGAGGCAGGCAACATGGCCAAGGTACCTGTGGAGTCCCAGAGTTCGTTTCCTCCCCTAAGACATTCCTGGAAAGCGTCATTTGTCTCTGCTGTTCATTTAAGGAACATTGGCCTTGAGGACGTTTGAGTCGCATTTTTTGGTCTGCACCAAGGTGCACATGATCGCACAGACACTCCCATGAGAATGTGAATCAACACCACCCCATTTTGTTCTGTTGTGTGACAAAAGAAGGCTCAGCTATTGACCATGACCTCCCCCCAAACTAGGGACCGAGAATGGAACTAGGAGCAGAGTGAAGGGGGATTTTTTTTCCTGTATATATTTTGAGCTCACTTGAATTTTTAAGAGAATATGAAAAAAATTTTAAACAAAGTTCTTTCATTGACATATTCTTCCACCCCTTTCCCAATACTCTCCTCACCAAAAAACACACAAAAAGCCAGAATTTGTAATACTACCAAGTTAAAAATTCTAGTTCCTGTAAATGTAAATCAGAGTTGACAGTATCTTGTGTAGGAGATGTGATCCGGAGCCATTTTTACAGTATGTCAGCATGTAGTATTTGTCATGTAAAAAAAAAAAAAAGCCTGAAAAGAAATGAAGCTAAAATTTGCACAATTTTAGATGCTTGCCAATAAATAATCATTGGAAAAGTAATAATCAAATATTCAAGACTTAGAAAAGCCCCAGTTTTGTCCCAACCAGTGTGTGGTCCAGGCAAAATATACTCTTCTAGTGTTTTGTTAGTAATGCACCAGAAGCACCTTTTTTGTGGTTTTGTCTCCACCCTTTCTGCTCGTGCCAGCTGAGCTGTACAATCTCCAAGAGTCTCTGGTGTTTGTTCCCAAACCACTTCCTGTTAGTTGTACTTATTGGTGCAATTTCAGAACTTATTTAAATATTATGTAAACAGATAAAACATGACTACAAAAAGCAACAGTTGTTTATACAAATTCTAAATTGAATGTTTTTTAAAACTCAGTCAAGAGGGGTTGTTTTACAAAGAAAAAGAGCTGTTGAATGCAATGTAGGAAAGGCAACTCTAAAAGCCCTGATAGAAAACCAATAAAAATCTAGAAAAAACATCAGCGCTCACAGTGGTTAAGAACCCGCCTGCCAATGCAGGGACACAGGTTCAAGCCCTGGTCCGGGAAGATCCCACATGCCGCGGAGCAACTAAGTCCGTGCGCCACAACTACTGAGCCTGCGCTCTAGAGCCCGCGAGCCACAACTACTGAAGCCCGCACGCCTAGAGCCTATGCTCTGCAACAAGAGAAGCCACCGCAATAAGAAGCCTGCGCTCCGCAACAGAGAGTAGCCCCTGCTCGCTGCAACAAGAGAAAGCCCGCACGCAGCAATGAAGACCCAACACAGCCCAAATAAATAAATTAAAAAAAAAAAAAGCGAGAAAAAATGTTTCTTGTTTTATATGTATGTATATTGCTTTTATATATGTTGCTTTTATATTAAAAATAAATGTAGTTTTATTTTAATAAATATTGAGCAAGAAACCAATGTATACAATTGGACTCATTTGCTGATTCAGATTTTTAAAAAATATTTATTTTATTTATTTATTTAGACTGCGCTGGGTCTTAGCTGCAGTACATGGGATCCTTTAGTTGTGGCATGTGGACTTCTTAGTTGTGGCATGCGGACACAGTTGCAGCATGTGGAATCTAGTTCCCCGACCAGGGATCGAACCGGGGCCCCTGCATTGGGAGCGTGGAGTCTTACCTACTGGAGCACCAGGGAAGTCCCTTGATGATTCAGATTTAATTCAATACTTACTCCTTCTCTGTTCAGGTATCCCCAGGAGCCCTTGTCACCTTTAGTCTGAATCATACAAGATGTTCCTCACATCACAGCTATTTCTCGCCCTTGAGCTCTTCATAGATATTTAATTACTGTTAAATTTGGTAATCTTGTTGGCTAAAAAATTATAAACTTGAGTTTTCCCATGAAGGTAAAAAAAGCAGCAATCTTGGTAATAAAGTTTAAGTTTCTGAAATATAAATAGCTGTCGCAAAGTTAATACACTTTGAATTCTATAGGAAAAAGTGAAGCCACCCACTGCAACTCACCCAGATAGTTGTATAAGGTGAAGTGTATAAAGTGAAGTATTAGGATTTGAAAAAAGCGGAGATAAATTAACAGCTGACAATAAAGAAACAAAAAAATTTCAAAAATCTGACAGTAAGGGAAATTCTAGAAAAAAAATTAAAAGCAGAGCAACATGCTCTTTCAGAAGGGCTCATTGCCCTGCAAATTTTACTGTATGATAGTTCGGTGATATCATCGTGACACTAGTATTTTAAGAGAGTACACATAGCAAATAAATGTTCAACCTTTGTTAAGTAAATAGAGAAAGAAATTTGTAGTGGTTAGAGGAGAAAGTACAATACTTTTAAAAGTTCAAAAATACCAAAACAAAAGCAAGAGATTATGAAGGATCTCCAATGTGCCAGGCACTGCTGGCATCAATAAGTGTACAATCTAAGACAGCAAACTATTAAAAGGCAGTGTTATACATGCAATAGTAAAAGTGTATGAATGACACAGATAGTACAGACAAAATGATGCGATGAGAGTCACCAGATTTCCAGAATAGGTATCACATGAAGAAAGTTTTAAAGAAACAAAAGGAGTTTGCCAAAAGGCAAGTGGAAGGAAGAAGGCAACAGAATGAGGTGTTTGATCTCCAGGGGGTTAGGTCCTCAGGTCAAGCAGAAAATGCAGTGAACAAAAAGCAGGCAAAAAAGAATTGTTCATGAAAGTCCCTTAAATCTCTTGTCTCAAGCAAGCAGTGACAACTTTTAAGCGCTGACGGAGGAGGCGGCTTCATACTACATAATGCAGTTGTACAACAGTAGGAAGAAACATTTGTACTATTCAAGTTATTTCTCTCTTTTTTACTCTTCGGCACATAGAGTTGAATCTTCATGAATTAAAGGCTTGGAGGATGTGACTATTCAAATGTACAGTGGAGGCTCTGGGAGCTAAACCCCACTTTGCAGCTGACCAGATGACCCAGCCATCAATTTCTTCCCTCAGAAAACATGGCTGTGCACCAGCCCTCACCATGAAGTCACCGTTACCACCTCTGTTGGGTACCCTTGGCCCTCTGCAAACACCAGTTCACTTGTTCATTTCCGGGGTGGATTAGTGTGCTAGAGCTGTTGCAACAAAGTACCCCAAATGGCTTAAACAACAAATTTATTGTCTCACAGTTCTGGGGGCTGGAAGTTCAAAATGAAGGTGTGAAAGGTGCTCTCCTGAAGACTCTAGGAGAGGATGTGTCCTAGACCTCTCCTGGCCTCCGGTACTTTCTTCACTTGTGGCAGCATGACTCCAGTCTTCACGTGGCATCCTCCCTGTGTCCAGATCTGTCTCCAAATTTCCCCTTTTATAAGCACACTAGTCCAAGTGGATTAGGAGCCCACTCTACCCCAGTATAACCTCATCTTAAATAATTGCATCTACAACAAGCCTATCCCCAAAGAAGTTCACCTTCTGCAGTACTGGGGGTTAGAACTTCAACATATGAATTTTAGGGGGAAACAATTCAACCCCTAATACCGGGTTTGCTCCCAAGCTTCTGCCTCTTTATATATAATAAGTAATTAAATATTATACAAATGTGTAATTAAATATTACACAAACTAAGGAAATATGAACATAAAAAGAATGAGCATTGAAAACTAAGTCTAATGTTCTATAAAGACTTAGCAAAGGCAAGTACATGTGAGTAAGCTGTAAAAGTCTGGGGAGAAAAAAATCAAACTAAAAATCCAGAGCTCTGAACTCTGTTTTGCTTCACTTCAAAGAAATCAAAACAAAGAACCAAAAATTATACAGGATGCATTATGGGTGCTCTTTATATCAATTATATATCTAATTGATGTTAAACTTCAAACAATTAGCTCATAGTAAAAAAATGTAAGCCTTGGCCGTACATCAAAAGATTGGTGAACGAATGTTTTAGGTTCCTTGCTTTTAAATTTTGTTTTAGGCAACTCACTTATAGGAACAGACATGAAGAGATGTCCACAATAAAATGTTAAGTGAACAAGTCAAGTTACAAAATATGCAAAGAATTCCATTTTTTCCTTAAGCGTTCCAATATGTTTGAGAGTATATTTGCAAACAATTTTGAAAGGATTGGACCTGCTATGAATGAATGAATCTAGATAGTGACCATCAGAGCTGCTAACATCACAAAAAAAGAGATAACCAGATGTTATCCATCTCCTGATGCAAATGTTCAATACCATCTATAAACTGTTATTTCTCCCAAAACAAACCTGCATTTGATCTTTATAGGTCCTAGTTTATATGAAATGCAGAGGACAGAGAAACATGTAAAGAACACCATGAAGATGGAATCAGCAAAATTCAGCCCATGGGAAATACTAAAGGAACAGTAACAAGGCTCTTCAACAAATAAATTGCAAGGGGGAAAAAAGACATGGCAAGGCATCCTATAAGTTAAAAACAGACACAAAGAGACAAATTAACCAACTGCAATATATTGGTATCATTTGGATCCTGATTCAAACAAACTGTTTTAAAAACTGCATTTATGAGACAACCGAGAAATCTGAATATTTCCTGAATATTTTATTATATTGAAGAGCTACTGTTAACTTTCTACAGTGTAACAGCATGATGTCTTTATTTTTAAAGAAATACACTGAAATATTTACAGAGGAAATGATAGAAAAACTGAGATTTGCTTCAAAATGAAGGGGGTGAGTAAAAGGAGTGGGTAGAGGTAGAAATAAACAAGATCAGTCATGAGTTGAGTTGTTGCATCTAGGCATCCTACAAGCTCCTGTCTCAACTTGCATCACTCAGGCCTCTGCTTGTGCACCTGGAATGCTCTCCTCTGCTTCCTGAACTCTTCCACACCCGCAAAGTTCAGTTCAAATGTTCCTTCCTCCAGGAAGTCTTCTGCAATTGCCCCATCATGACTAGTCCCTCCTCTGGACAGCCATGAGCACACTATTCATGCCGGACAGTCAGCATGGGCTAGCCCTCCTGCATCATAGCTGACTGTGGAGGTGGCGGTCTCTGTGCTCGAGGTCAGCCTTTTGAGAGCAGGAGAACCCAGTTGACGCCATCTCTGCCAAACAGCAACAGGTCTAGCTCACTACATACTTACAGGATGGAAATTCAAGAACTTGGAATCAGACAAGTCAGCTCTGAATCTGGTTCCATCATTTTTCTGAAATATGACCTTGGGCACATCACTTAATATCTCTGAGCTATTCTCTGGAAGAACTAAAGAAGTGTGTCATAGGTGTCATGGGCTGAATGGTTGCCCCCAAAAAGATATGTCCAAGTCCTGACCCCGGGAATCTATGAATGCGACCTTATTTGGAAAAAGGGTCTTTGAAGATATAATTAAGTTAAGGATCTCGAGATAAGATCATACTGGCTATAGGATGGGTTCTAAATCCAATGACAGATGCCTTTATAAAAGAAAGCAAAGGGAGATCTGAGCCAGAGACACAGAAGGCAGATGTGAAGATGGGCAGAGATTGGAATGATGCAGCCACAAGCCAAGAAACACCTGGAGCCACCAGAAGCTGGAGGAAGCAAGGAAAGATTCTCCTCTAGAGGCTTCAGCCTCCCTGAGCGCCAGTATCTTGATTTTGGACTACTGGTTCTCAGAACTATGACAGAATAAATTTCTGATGTTTTAAGCCACTCAGTTTGTGATGATTTGTTACAGCATCCCTAAGAAACCAGTACAGTGGGAGTCAAATAAATACTTGCTCTTCTGTTCATGTGATCATCAAGATGTAAGATTAATTTAAAAGCTTATAAGGAATATGGGTTTTATACATTCATATTTTACTCAACAAACACTTATATAGCACTTAGTTTATCAGACAAGGTCCTCATTGCTTTATAAATATTATTTAAATATTATGATGATCCCCTAAGTACTACTATTATTATCTTCATTTTACAGAGGGAAAACTCAGAAACAGAGAGTTTAAGTCACTTGGCCAAGGTCACACAGCTCGTCAACATAGAAGCCAGGAATCAAACCCAGGCAGAGGCTCCAGAGTGCAGGCTCATCACTACCACTCAAGTGTTGGGCTCATTTCCAAATCTAGACCCCAGCCAAGCAGAGGGTACGTGGCAAGCCTGCCTCAGGCCACCCCTCCTGTAATGTCCCTCCTGCTGTATGCTTCTGCCCCAGCATTGCCCCATCCAGACCACACTGGACAGCTGCTTCTCCAAGTGTACATTTTAGAACTTCTCTCCCACCCAGTAGACAGCGATGTCTAATACCACATAGGCTTCATCCAGCAGCTGCTGGGGTGGCCTCTCTTTATTTACATTCATACTTAATCTCTCATTTCCTGCATGTATTTGAAGAGACCAGGAAGCTTTCCTTCTTGTGTCTTTCACGGCACTGGCACACATTTATTTTCCAGAAGGGCACAGCCTACCTCTACTGCTCACTTACAGGAAGGCAGGGAGGGGCATGTTTCAGGACTTTGTGGACAAGCTTATGGGAACACAATCAACAGGACTCATTTTTCAGTTTAGCACTGGAAGCTGTACTATGAAGCAGAAGACACATCAGATGGATTAAAGGAGTGCCTTCGCCAGACACGCCCCCTTCCAGGGAGCACAGGGGGAGACAAGCCCAGGCGCGGGCATCACAGGGCTCTGGGTCAAACCTTGGCTTGGTCCCTTAGCCATCAGTGTGTGTGACCTTGGAACACTCCCTTAACTTCCCTGAGTCTCACTTCTCTTATCAGCAAAATACAAGTGGCAACTATGAGCCTGGACAATCAACCCAGCCTGCCTGAATTCAAACCCTGGCTCTGCCACTGGCTAGTTCCGTGACCCTGGTCAAGTCAGTTAGCTCTCTGGACCTCAGCTTCCTCTTCTGTAAAATGAGATTAATAGCCCCTAGCTCACAGAGTTGCTGAGTTGTTCAAATCCCTGAAAGCAGGCACATACTAGCTGTTTGCTGTTACAATTGTTCGGATGCAAAGAGATGACAGCCGTAGACTGCCCAGCACAGTGAGTGACACTGGGGAGACAGGATCAATTAATGTTAGTCCTTTCCCTCCATGACCTTATTTATGGCCAGGCCCATTGCCAACTTGAGTCACGTGATGTAAAGAAGACAGTGCTGGCTCCGTCTGATTAAGTAAGAACACACAGGTGCTGGATATAATAAAACATCCTAATACTAGGTGGACATTGGCACGGACACACCTATCGGGCTGTCCGTCCAGCCACCCCTCTTCTGGAAACCACCTCCCTGCCTGTGATGCCACGGGGCCAGCAATGCCTCACAGTGCCAGGCTCGCAGCACCCGGCCCAGGCATGAGGTGTGACCGTAGCCACGGTCACCCGAAGGGCCCGTGCTTGGTGACTGGCCCCGGGCAGGACTGGAATTGAGACTTGGGACTAAAAGAGAGAGAATGCCCAGCCACTCACTCTCCAGGACGCTGGCCTGAAACCTATGACGTTGGCAGCCTGGTTCTCCACCAGGAGGATTACAGGATGGGAGAACCCAGAAAGGGGGGTGGGAAGGAGGAGGAATGAAGAGGCCACGGGGCAGAGAGGAGCCAAGATGGGAGCCAGGTCGAGTCCCTGGCTCCCATCTTGATCCCCTCCCCAACCCCCGTGAGTGTCATGAAGTAACCTGGAGTCCTGATGATAAACCCCCTTTTTTTCTAAATTTTTTTTATTGAAGTATTGTTGATTTACAATGTTGTGTTAGTTTCTGGTGTACAGCAAAGTGATTCAGTTATACATATATATACACACACACTCACACACACACACACACACACACACACACACGCACACATATATATATAAAAGAACATATACATATATTCTTTTTCATATTCTTTTCTATTATGGTTTATTACAAGATATTGAATGTAGTTCCCTGTGCTATACAGTAGGACCTTGTTGTTGATAAACCCCTTTTCCGATTGCCTTTGCTAATAGGTTTCTGTTACCTGCAACAGAAAGACTCTCAGTTAATATCACATCCTGGTGGCATCTCAAAGTCTGAGGAAACCAAGCTTAACTCTTCCCTCTTCCCCACTTCTACCACTTCTCCAGCTCCACCCCCAGACCCACCAACTCCCGGGAGCAAATCAGATTAGCAGAAAATGCTGTTACAAATAGGTCAACCATCCTAAAATCTAATTTAAAAATATGACAAAACAGAGTGGAAAATGATTTTAGAAAATTTCTATAGAAATAAAAGCAGGGCTTCCCTGGTGGCACAGTGGTTAAGAATCCACCTGCCAATGCAGTGGACGCGGGTTCGAGCCCTGGTCCGGGGAGATCGCACATGCCGCGGAGCAACTAAGCCCGTGCGCCACAACTACTGAGCCTGCGCTCTAGAGCCCGCGAGCCACAGCTACTGAAGCCCGCGCACCTAGGGCCCATGCTCCACAACAAGGGAAGCCACCGCAGTGAGAAGCCCGTGCACCGCAACGAAGAGTAGCCCCCGCTCGCCGCAACTAGAGAAAGCCCGCGCACAGCAACAAAGACCCAACGCAGCCAAAACTAAAAATAAATGAAATAAATAAATTTATTTAAAAATAAAATAAAATAAAACAGAAGCAGAGGAGACTTTTTTCCACTTGTTCCATTAAAAAGGCTCAGACCTGGGTCATGATTTATGCCAAATTCATCACAGACACCCAAAACTGGAAAAGGCACTGCTCACCATCCACACCAGATAATCTTCTGCAATGCGCGCTTTCAATGTGCAAACATTACTATTTTTCACGGTAACTCACGATCATTTTAAAAAGCAGTATGATAAAATAAAAAGGAAATCAATTACCCACAAAGTAAGCTGTAGAATATAGGAAAAATAGCCCTGGAGACAGGGGATTCTCAATCTGCTACTGGCTAGTTGTGTGCTTTGAACATGTAATCTTGTCCTGACTTAGTTTTCCAATCTGTAAAGGGGGATGTAATAAATAGAAATAAGACCACCATCTACCTCCATCATCTACCTCTCAAAGTTGCTGGGAGATTCAAATGAGCTAACACTTTGCACAGTGTGCGTGCCTTACAGCAGATCCTGGGGAGAGGAGGAGAGAACAGAGAAAAAACAAGAGCCCAAGAGATGCAGATATTTTTGTGGGAGTAAAGACTACTCAGTAAACTAGCACTGCATCCAAATCCTGGCTTATAGAGCCAGTTCTGCTGCTGTGGGGCTTGCTGCACCCCAGTGTTCATTGCAGCACTGTTTACAGTAGCCAATACGTGGAAGCAACCTAAATGTCCATCAACAGATGAATGGATAAAGAAGATGCGGTACATATATACAATGGAATATTACTCAGCCATAAAAAAGAATGAAACAATGCCACTTGCAGCAACATGGATGGACCTACAGGTTATACTAAGTGACGTAAGCCAGAGAATGACAAATATCATATGATATCACTTATATATGGGCTCTAAAAAAAAAAAATACAAATGAACTTATTTACAAAACAGAAATAGACTCACAGACATAGAAAACAAACTTATGGTTACCTAAGGGGAAGGGGAGGGGAGGGATAAATTAGGAGGATGGATTAACAGATGCACACTACTACGCATAAAATAAATAACCAACAAGGACCTACTGTATAGCACAGGGAACTATACTCAATATTTAGTAATAACCTGTAAGGGAAAAGAATATATATATGTATAACTGAATCACTGTGATGTACACCTGAAACCAACAGGACATTGTAAATCAACTATACTTCAATTTTAAAAAAAAGTCACGTGCCAAGGGGAAAAAAACCCCACGAAAAACCATGATTGTCTCATAGTATCCTTTATGTTGCAAAGCACCTAATGAGCACTTTGAGGCTATTATGAAACCTAGTAACTGGGTGAAAGAATATGAATAATGGGATGGTGGAAGAAAGCCAACACACCAAGACAGCACCTGCTAAATTCAGTATTATATTCTCTAAGCAACCTGACAATTTTTTCTGAAAGGGGTAGTGCTGGTCTGTTTCTGGGAATTTCTTTCTCTGAAGTAATAAGTATTGACGAAGGTCAAGGGACAAGCAAGGCTAACACCCTCAGATTACATTAGGATTTAAATTCTAGACTAATCATGATGTTGGTGGTGAAAACCCTAGAATGCATTGGAAGCAGGATGTCTTTTAACCTGATCATTTGAATGAAGACCTTTAAAGATACTGTTTTCCCTTGTGAAACAAGTGTGAGGAAGCCTTCACATGAAATCTAGAGGGAGAAAAATAAAACGACATATGGAAAGAGATTACAGGATTAATTACATGATCTGTCTTAGAATGACACAGGAGACTTCACAATCTTTTTAAAGAAGTCACTGTAAATTCGTATTAAACAACTGAATTCTATGCTTTTTACATAAAAATACAAAGAAGCCAAGACTAAAAACACTAGTAGGTTTATTTATTCAATTATATTTACATCAAGTCCAAAAGTAAACAAAAAGATATTTATTGAGAAGAGTGAATTTGTATTCAACATGAATAAATAAACTCAATTTGTTTTCTACTTCTGTCCTTTGGATTTCCAAATTTAGTCTTTCAAGCAGCGACATAAACAGTAAGCAGTCTTGTTCAGGACTCTCTTCTGTGACAGTAGGGCTCAGGGTGATTTACTTCATTGAATCGAAATTTAAACTAACAAAAAATTGAAAACTACACTTCAAACTGTTTCAATTGCTTAATCTGAGACAAATAAATGTAAAAAATTCTATGTAAATGTATATTAAGAAAATCTGTAAACTGCTCATAATATAAACAGGTGCTGAAGTTCACTAAATATATTTTCTCTCTGTCTCTCTGTCTCTGTCTCTGTCTCTCTCTCTCTCACACACACACACACACACAAATAATCTGCTTATGAACAATGGCTGGCCAGCTAAGGAAGATGATAAAGATTACTACAAATTTTATAATATTTAGTAGTCACTGATAATATTCAAATCTTTGTAGTTTAAAGAACAAACTTAAGCTAGACCTAACATTAAATCAATAAAAATTTAGACTGCCAAACCCTAATAGCAAACAATTCCCACAGACCATTTAAATTTTCATAATCCCATTCCTGAAAACATATACCCGGAAGACTTCCGAGTACAGATGAGCCGCAGTGGTAAGGCCAGATAGTACGCACACAAAACAACAGCACGATGCCATGAAAGTTCCCTCCTGGCTTCACACTCAAACTCTTAGACCTAAAGCAAACAAGTTACCCAGGTAACAGGTATGGTCCGCCCTGGCCTTGCCCTAAGCAGTGTCAAAACTGCATTTTGCGGTGGGTGGCAGAGAGTTAAATTTGTAACTTTAAATGGCCATGAGAGGTCATTATTAACTACTCGTTTGATGACAGAGAATTTGCATTTTTACCCTAACTTTTACCTTTGGTATGAACTTGAGAATAATTCAATACTCTAACCAAAAAACAAAACAAAGCAAAACAAAAAAGGAGGGGAAGAAGGATAAAGAATTGGAAAAACAACAGCAACACAGTTTGATTTCATTTTATCATCACATTCCTGACAACCTATTTATTTTTCTTAACTTCTGGCTAAATACTTTCTGCTCCTGTGCAATTCAATCACTTTGAATCGCATACTTTAATATACGGAATATATTCTGCACTGATCGTGTTGTCATTAACAAACAATATCGTGTGTGTGCCCGTGAGTATGTTTGGAGATATATTGTATCTTGTCCCGCCACTGGCACTTACCTTCAGGGAAAGCATTCGGCTGCACCATGTGTAGAAAGATGTGCACAATTTGAAAGAAGATGCCAGTGGGTCCAGCTTCATAAGAATCTTTGGTCTCATAGTTCGTTGAAGGAAATTCAAATTCCAAACCATCAGGAATGTATGTGGATGATGGCGGCGGCCCCTCTGACATGGTGTCCCCATGAAGCCCCAGCAGCAGCAGGAAGCCAAGGAGAAGGGCCATGGCTAGCAAGATGCCCCAAACATGAGGTAGAACTGGGGGCCTCCCTCTTCAGAGGTTCTGGAAGCCTTGGGGAAGACAGGAGTGTGTTTCTGTGCGGAAGAGGCGCGGCGAGGACTGAGTCTGCGGAATCCTTGGTTTTCTCGCTGGGTTGGCATGCGGTGAAGGGTGGCAGAGAACCTTCTCGGCTGGGGGGGTACGGTCAGTCGATCAAAGCACCATCCCTGGCAGGGAGAGAAGGGGCGGGGTCACTAATGCCTGCAGCCTGCCTGCACCGGCAGCTCCCCTGGAGGAGAGGCTGCAAGGCTTTAGAGCAAGCCCTCAGCCTAATCCGCTGCGGAGGAAGCAAACACAGAGCCTGCTTCAGGGCACAGGGGCAGGAAAGCTGGAAGGTTCCATGCTAGGGGCCAGACCCAGAAATACCAGCTAGTGTAACGAGTGTGTGGTCTTGGAAACTGATATTCATTAAGCACTTACCACATTCCAGACACGTTCTACATGCTTTACGGGTAGGACCTCGGTTAAGGCATTATCCCATTTTACAGATGAGGAAACTGACTCAGAAATTCAGCAACTTGCCTGAGGCCATGGTTGATTCATGGTGGGGTAGAATTCAAACCCAGCAGTTTGCTTTCAAAGCCCAAGTTTGGACTCTCCCAACTCCAAGACACTCTCCCTACAGAGCCCTCCCTCGCAGTCAGAGAAGCAGAGGCCCCCAGCAATAGATGAGATGCTTATTTTTCCTCCAGTTTTGGGTTGTTCTCCCCATCTCTGGAGATATGTCTTACTCCACCTTTTATTTTATTAATGTGCTCACTGATCTCATTTCAACCCACCTTCACTCACCCCCAGCCCAAACAAGACAAGTATGGCCTCAAGGGCAGGGAACAAGCTCTTTAAGACCAGTGACACTGGTTTCTGTCTAATATGCTCATCAGGTAGCCCTGATGGAAATCCCTGTCCCAAGTCACCACCTGGATGACTCGGGGTCCAGGCGATGAGAGGCAGAGCAGAGGGAGACTCCCGCCCTCCCCTGGGGAAAGGGAGAAAAATTAGGAACCTGAAATCGGCTACCAGCCCACTGTCTAGTGAGGGCAGCGTGGACCCGTCCTCCTCGAGTTTCTCTCCCCAGAACTGAACATAAGGCAGGCATACAGTTGGCTATCAGTTAAGAGCTGCTGAATATAAAACCAAATAAGCCAAAACAGCTGCTTTGCTTGTACCACTGCAACAGGCTAGATGAATAAAAAACAACTGGGATGGGGGCTTCCCTGGTGGCACAGTGGTTGAGAATCTGCCTGCCAATGCAGGGGACACGGGTTCGAGCCCTGGTCTGGGAATATCCCACATGCCGCGGAGCAACTAAGCCCATGCACCACAACTACTGAGCTTGCGCGTCTGGAGCCTGTGCTCCGCAACAAGGGAGGCCGCCATAGTGAGAGGCCCGCGCACCGCGATGAAGAGTGGCCCCTGCTCGCCGCAACTAGAGAAAGCCCTCGCACAGAAACGAAGACCCAACACAGCCAAAAATTAATTAATTAATTAATTAATAAAGTTCCTCTTTAAAAAAAAAAACAACAACTGGGATACTCTGCTTGCCCATTCTTTTCTGGGGTCAGGAACACCCTGATTTCCTTTTCTACATCAGATACACACTCAGGAACTTTCAAAATAAAGACAGGGTGCTCCTGAAACACACACTGCAAGATGGGGGAGAGGGACTACCAAGAAAGTGACTCACTGCACAAAAGGCTAGAGGACCCGCTACCTATATTCCACCAAGTCGAAGAAAGCTCCACACAAGAGGTAGGATTTAATGAGCCATTTGAATGAAGACGTTCATTCATATCGGGTCCCCTTAGATACTGCCTCATCTTCTAAGCCTCATAACCACTCCTATTACTTCTGCACAGGCCTGCCAATGGAATGACGCTTGACTCTCCCGTTATCAAATCATGGGCTGCTCAGATCCCCAGTGACACAGAGTGCCAACCTCATGGAACCCCTAGCTTCCAGGTCCATCTCACCCACAGACACAGACACACCAGGACCCTGGGGACCGTTTCCAAAGGGCAATCCCTGCCAGGCATGGCTGCTGCCAACAACATGTCCTCAGGCTCTGAAGTGCTCTAGCTTTTCACTGGTTCTACCAGGAACCAGCACCCTGCTCAGACTTCAAATCATATCCAGAGAGAACAAATAAGAAGGAGGAAACAAAGCAAGTCGGCTTTTGCAAGGCCCCTCTCTGGAAGCCTGCAGGGCTGCACAGGGCAGGAGGAAGAAGCGAAAGGAGAGGGGGCGTGTGGTTATTCAGGTAGGATAGGACCGTGCTGCTTCAGGCAGGCAGGTGGGCATGCACACACACGTCACACACACCGTGCATGCACTCACAGTGACACACAACTCACGGAGACGAAGCACACACCAGGAACGTACACTCCACACACTGACACACACAGGCACACACCACATTCCCGTCTTATCTTGTTATCTGCTAAAGGACATGCAGGAGCACAGCAGCTGGACGGATTAGAGGCTCAGCTGCTAAGAAAGACTGACTTCCTGGTAATGCCACCAAGCCTCAGCTGGGGACAGAGGGAAACACAGCGGGAGGGAAATGGCAGAAGGCCCCCGGGAGAGCTATGAATAAACAGACTTCCAGACATCCTCGGTGAAGAAGCAGGGGAAAAGAAATCCCAACGGAAATGCAAAGATGGGGTGTTCCACTGAGTCAGGGCAGCACCTGAGCAGCACGTGCGTCTTGCTCCAGAGGGTAGGTCCCTCTTAAAGTTTAGACCACTTTTAGGAACATCTCACTACTTATGAAACACTAGACAATGGATAAAAGTCAAGGCAAAAAGGAAGAGGGTTTCATCTCAGTTTGAATCGTTGTTTCAAAAAAGAAGGTCTGGGTACTTCCCTGGGAAAGCACACTAGGTAGCGAGAGCCACTGAGAGCAGCTCAGGGAACTGCCAGCAGAAAACCCAAGACGGCTCCCGACCCAACAGCCGCATCAGCGTAAAACGGAGTCTGTGTTTAAAATGAAATTATAGGACCTCATTTCTGGAGATGTGGCCCATTAATCTGCATTTTTAACATGCTCCCCTGGTGACAGATTCTTAGACAACTAAGGTTTGAGAGCCAGCACTGTTCCTGAGTTCCCTCCTGGCTAATCCATGCCGCTTTCCAAAGACACCTCCATCTTCCCAAACGCAACTGCAGAACAACAGACGTAAGGCAAAAGCACCCCAAACGCCCTTCTTGTATCACATTGAACTGATCTAGCCCAACAGCTTGGTGGGGTCCCTGACTTCCTCATCTTCTCCGTACCCTTGGAGTCTGGCGCACAGTAGGCACTCAATAAGGATGGCTGACATCAAATGGTGGCAGGTAGAGAGAAGACTGACACAAAATGGTCATGTTGACCTATTTCAAAATTGGTCAAGCACCTGTGTATGAGCAGTCTACAGCCCGCGGGAGGGAGGTGTTGGATTGCTTGTAGCTGTTTCCTCCAACACAGGGAGCAGACTGTCTCCTCACTGGATTCATCCATGACGGAACAACTGGTCTACCACTCTGGGGGGCCATACTTTTTCAGCTGCAATCCTTGACTTAGCAGGCTTTGGAAATCACTCCCTTGGGGCCTCTCTCCTCAAACAGGCACTAGACTAATGAATAAGGTAGGTTCACCATTTTCTGGTTTATGGGATGAAGATTCCTGGGTCTCCTGGAAAGGGACCCAAGAACACGAATTTTAAGCAAATACCTCACATGATTCTGAGCCTGGGGTCCAGAGATCGGCACTTCCATGAACACTGGTTTAAAAGCAAATACAATGACCATCCAGCTTCACTTCTTCTCTACTTTTTCTTTTTGATGGAATTTTTGAAGGAATTTCTTTTAAAAGGATCTGTGTAGGTGTTATCTAGGGTTTTTGCGGGGTGGGCGGGTGGATGGGAGATGCCCAACTTCTGAGCCCACCTTTGTGAGTCTGGGGGGTGGCAGCCCTGCCTCTCATTGTGAGGCCAGCTGAGGTGCCCAAACTGAGCCCAGGCTCAGCCAATCAGATGCTTACTCCTGGGCTTGTGCATGAGACGCACTGAGGCAGAGGCAGTTTCCACTTCATCCTAGCAATGATGGCAACATGCCAGCAGCCACAGCCAGAGTCTAATGGTGGCAGCCATGGCCATACACCCATCAGGGGTCCTGTTGCATGTCCTGAGTCCCACTCCTCCGGGCTCCTGAGCCTGGCTAGCCAGCCTTTCTGTCACTTCGCTAAGCCACCCAGTAACCAGTCCCTTTTTGGCTAAAATTACCCAGAATTGGCTTCTGTCATTTTTAACAATGCATCCTGACCTTGATCAAATCTCAGAGCGAACTCTTGACCCCTGCAAAACTGATTTCCTTCATATTTTAAACAGTCCCGACGAAACAATATTTGGTTTAAAGTTTTATTATTTTCAACCTATCCTTTGATGCACTTTGCTTCACCTTACTAGATACACAGAAATAGTCCAGCGTGGAACTCATAAGGAAGTTCATTTAAAAATTATGGGATACATTAAGAAAACAAAACTAAACTAAGGGGCGCTGCTGCAGGGACCAGAGCCCTGGCTTTCGAGACTGGGAAGTCTCTAGCCCCACTGATGAGCTGTGACAGCAGCTGCTTACAATCTCCACGCTTTCCTTTTTGCTAGTCTGTAAAATGGTGTTTTAAATAGCGTGGGAGGGTTGGAAATGGAATAGGTACAACGCCTGGCACACACACAACTGGCCGTCGATTGAGGGTCTGGACTGCCCCTGCGAACAGCAATAATCTCAACTCCACTATGGCCGCGAGGCTCACCCTGACAGGCAGAACAGCTTCCAGAACACTGAAGGAGGAAACTCACAAATGAGTGAGAAAAGCCTAACTAGTTAACTTCACACACATTGAATAATAGGAAGTTGGTGATATTCAAGTCTTGCGAAAACGGCAATTTCATACGGTCCAAGCAACCAAAGAACAGCAGCTGTTTGGGTCTCCGGTGGGTCTCTGTTGGGATGGGGGGAGGGGACGTTCAAGGACCTCAGTCACACCTGCTTGTGTTAACAAAGATCAGCCGCCTCTCTCAGAAACCCGGGAAAACCTTCCTCCAGCCCGGGCAGGAGCAAGGTCAGCAGCCGCCGCGGGCTACAGGCGCAACCTGTTGCTACAGAAAGCTGGTGGCGCCGCTTCCCCAGCCTTCCCCTCCAACCCACCTGCAGGCCGGGGCCGCTCCTGCCCTCGCTCCCTCCGCGCCAGGAACCTCTCCCCGGCTGCGGGACAAAGGATGGGCGGCAAGGCGGGCGCGGGAAGCCAGGAGACTCGAGGAATCCGCCGTCGCCTGGGGGAGGGGGTTGCCGGAGTAACTTGGCTGCCCCGAGAGAGTCGGCGCCGGTTCCCCGCCGAGGCGCGGGTTGGCGTGGACTGGGGTCGCCGTCCTAAGCCGTGTGCCCCGGGCACCCCTGATCGCATCCCCCGCCGCTCTCGGAGAGGGCTTTCGAGGAAACTGACCTGGGGCCCCCGACTCTCCCGCACCGCGCAGCTCCTCCTCTGTCCACGCTTCCCTTTGTTGTCCTGGCCGGCGCCTAACCCAGCGGGGTGCGCCTCCATCATCCCGTTCTCCATCAGGCAATCGCCAAAGGTCCCCGCGCTGTGCACCCAAAGCGGACCGGGGGGATGCATCAAGCCAGGGGTGCGTGCGCTCCCAGATGGGCAAGGCGATAAGGCCTCCCATGGCACCCCCAGAGCCCCCCTCCTGTGATGGTCGATTGCACCGCATACTTCTTTTAGCAAACCAGAGGAAGGTGACCCCTTTCCATACCCAGCTGGGGAGGGTCAGTGTCCCGCACCCCTCGTTCCACTCCCCAGGACTCCCCTCACCGCCGAACAGTTCCCAAGCCCCGGACCAACCTCGCCTCGTCCGCCGCCCTCTCAGAGAACGAGCCGGTGGCCTCGGGGTCTGGGTCCCACTCGCGCTCCCACCGCCTGCTCGCGCCCCGGAACCTGGCCACAGCCGCCAGCTCCCCTCCAGTGGGCGGAAAGAAGACCCACCACGCAGCCCGCAAAGTTTGCGTGCGTCTGCGCCCTGCCCGGAACTCTCGCAGGGTCCACGTTGCCGGCCCTGCAGCCCCTCTGGTTCCCCCGACGCTCCCGGGCTCGCACCACCTGCCGCGGCGCCGGGGAGGGGGTGCCGAGGGTTGGGAGGAGAAGGGAGCAGAGCAAGCCCCTCCATTCCCCATTCCCCGCCCCCAGCTTTCTGGAAAGGGGTGCACTCAGCCCCCGGGTCTGGGCAGCAGACACCTTCCGAGCTCCGGCGTGAGGACGCGGCTACTCACCGTGCGCCCGGTCCAGCTACCGGTCAGCCCTCGCCGCCGCTGCCGCCCCCCTCTTTCCTCCCAGCCCTGCTCGCCCGGCCCCGGCTCATGAATGATTTATGAGTCGGCTTCGGGGACCACCGGGATGGCTTCCGGAGAGGCCGCCCCGCTGCCCCGCGCGCCGGCCAGACCCCGGGACGGGGCGGGTCCGGAAAGGCGCCTGCCTTGGAGGCGCGCCGGCGAGGCCCAGGGTGCCCTTGGGACCTGTTGCGGCCTCCCCAGCTCCCGGGCGGGACTTGCGAATGAGGCTGCCGCAATGCACTGCTTCCTGAAATGTACTCACCCGCGGCGGGAGAGCTGAGCGCGCAGCCAGGTGGCCGGTGGGGACTGACTCGGTACTTCAGAGATAGCTAATCCTGGAGTTCGGCTCGCGCGCTCCCGGTTGGACCAGCTGAGCAGCTTCGCCACGATACCCCGGGGCACCCGCTGGGACCTAGCTGCATCCATTTCCTGAGGCTAGAGTCCCGCTCCACAGAACACGTCCCTCCCACAGGACCCACGCCTCCTTGAGGCAGGCTGAGCGGTTTACTTGGAACGCCGCTTCTCTTCTAAAAACTTCGCATCTCTCTGGTTCCACCTCAGACCTGCCTTGGTTGACTCCCTCTGCCGCTTTAGACGATTCTATTGCGTTTCCAAGACTTAAAAAAAAAAAAAAAAAATTACTCAAATAAAACAAACCCCCAATCATTTGGTTCCTTAGCGTGTACCAAGCGTAATGCTAGTGGCTGGAGCTATAAAACCGGCAAAAAGCAGCCCTTGCTCCCATGTACGCACACAGGCATCCGCTATAGCTCCAAGCACACGGAGCTTTCATTACTCATTTCATACCTGTCTCTTGGCTGTGCGTTGCCTGCCATCCCCTCAAGCTGAGGGATGGGGACCTTCTGCCAGAAGTAACCACTCCCTCTTCTAACTGTACTCACCTCACTCCTCACTCACTACTTCCTATCTTGAGTGGAGGGTACTCTCTGGTAGGAAAAATAAGACTAATGGAAGAAAAGCACCTTCCGGACGGTGTCTAGCACACAGCAGGTGTTTAATGTTTGTGATATGGATGGATTGATGGATGCATGGAAGGATGGACAGACTGACAATTGAATGATGGCCAGGAAGGTTAACTCAACAGCTCTTTCACTTACCCCAGAATCTAGCATAAAACAGGTGCTCGAAAGAGCATTATTTTTGTTTGATTTAAAGTTTAAACTGATCTTGAATGTGCATCTTTCCTGGATAAATGCTAGTTCAGGAAACTTCTGAAAACTGCACTATAGGCATGCAAAGTTAGGTGGTGCCCTGAGACATCTAATCAGGCCTGCTGTTTCTCCCTCTGAAACTGGTCAGGGCCTCTGCTTGAACACCTCCAGAGGCCCCAGCACTTCTGCTCAAGGGCAGCCCTCTCTGGGTGGGGACCAAAGGTGAGCTCTTCCCTCCTGAGGGCAGCCAGCTCTGCCCTGCCTCAAATCTTGGCCCTGTCCCTTTTCATCACTGTGACTTTGGCTGCTTAATCTCACTGAGCCTGTTTCCTTGTCTGCAAAGTAAAAATAATTATGCCTCACGAAGCTCATTTTTACTCCTAATAATGATGATGATGATGATGATAATAATAACAATAATAGTGGTGATAGCTGAAACTTAATGAATGCTTACTACAGATGAGGCAGTATGCCAAGTGCTTTATGTGCATTATTTCATGTAATCTTAGCAACAACAGCAGCATAGTATTATCTCCATCTTAAAGATAACGCTAAAAGAGTTTCAGTAATTTGCCCAAGGTCACAGAGCTAGTAAGTGACGCACTGAATCTGAACCCAGATGTGGCCTCCAGAGCCCATGATTATCCTAACATACCAGTGCCCCAAAGATAACATAAAACCCTCTGGGGCCTGTATTCTCCTGACAGATAATGTAGTGTGGATTGAAATGGTTGGCCATCAGTCTTCCTGCAGGCACTGAATGCTTCAGCTGTTTTTATCCATTTCATACCCCCAACACCTACTCTACCTGGGCCATCATAGGTGTTTAATAAATGAATGAATAAATAGTAAACATAGAACACAATGTTAAGATGTGTTCTGAGCAGCCTTAGGCAAACTGTAACGGGAACTAATGATTTATTCTGTTCAACTTGGCTTGGAGTTCTAATCCTACAGTCCCACTATTCAGCACAACTGAATTTCTTTTCTCTTTTTTTTTAAATTGAGGTATAGTTGATTTACAATATTGTGTTAGTTATAGGTGTACAACACAGTAATTCAATTTTTTTTTTTTTGCAGATTATATTCCATTATAGGTTGTTACAAGAAATTCAATATAATTCCCTGTGCTATCCTTGCTGCTTATCTCTTTTATGTATCATAGTTTGTAACTGTTAATCCCATACTCCTAATTTGTCACTCCCCACCCTCTCCTCTTCGGTAACCATAAGTTTGTTTTCTATGTCTGTGAGTCTCTTTCTGTTTTGTGTATGATTCATTTGTATTATTCTTTAGACTCCACATGTAAGTGATATCATGTAGTATTTGTCTTTCTCTGAGTTATCTCTCTAAGCATAATACTCTCTAGGTCCATCCGTGTTGCTGCAAATGGCAATATTCCATTTTTTTTTATGGCTGAGTAATATTCCATTGTGTGTGTGTGTGTGTGTGTATGTTTATATACATATATATATATATAAAAAAAACATCTTCTTAAGCCAGTCATCTGTTGATGGGCACTTGGGTTGTTTCCATGTCTTGGCTATTGTAAATAGTGCTGCTATGAACATTGGGGTGCATATATCTTTTCGAATTAGAGTTTTCGTGTTTTTTCCAGATATGTACCCAGGAGTGGATCATATGGCAGCTTTATTTTTAGTTTTTCAAGGAACTTCTGTACTGTTCTCCATAGTGGCTGCACCAATTTACATTCCCACCAACAGTGTAGGAAGGTTCCCTTTTCTCCACACCCTCTCCAGCATTTATTATTTGTAGACATTTTGCGGATGGCCATTCTGACCAGTGTGAGGTGATACCTCATTGTGGTTTTGATTTAGTGCAACTGAATTTCTATGTCATATGTTATATGCAAGGCCAGAGGGGGTGATGTTATTCCCATACACACACTGAGTCATTAGATGCAAAAATTGTCCCCCTTTCTGAAATTGCTTCTCACTTTGCCTGCCCAAATGAAATCTAAACAGGAGACAGCAGGGCATCCTAGAAGGATCCAGAAGATTCATTCAGGTTCAGTCACGAACAGCCAGTGTGTTCCCTGGTAAGTCATGTAACCCCCCTGGGCTTCACATTCCTCACTGGTCAATAGTCATGCTCAATGACCACATAAGACTAAAGGCTACCATCTTGGACAGTGCAGACAGGACATTTCCATCATCACAGACAGGGCTATTGGACAGTGCTGGGTTAAATAGTGAACCATAATAAAGGGAAAATTACAACAGGACTACAATAACAAACTTAAGTTTCAAGAAAAGTGATCAGGGTTATGTAACATTAGAAATGAATTGTTGATTGAAATCAGTTATTGTCAGAGTACACAACACTTGGTCATTCAACAATCCTTGATCTTTGCCAAGATGTTCCTTATGAAGAACTTTGAATATTTTTCTCTGAGTCACTAAGACTAAAACAAAATAGGTTAGTGAGTATATTATTCTAATTAACCTGAAAATTTCTATAAATAACTATGTTCCCCCAAAATAATGTATTTGTATGACCAACAAACATTGCATCATATGATGCTTTAGAAAAACGGGTTTATGCAATCCCAACATCCACTGCCTTGTCTTCTTAAGACTGAAATTTGTGTAAGAGACAGCCAGGGAGAGAGGGAAAAGGAGAGAGAGACAGAGAGCCAGTGAGAGGGAAAGAGAAATTGTTCTAAATAGAAATTCCACTAGTTTTGAAGGGAATGACTTCATGCAAGCCAAGGTTCTCCTATAAATGTTTTACCTCATGATTTCCTGTTAATCTTGCTTTTTTCCACTTGCCTCTGGGCTTAGATGCCAAAAAATAGCATTGCTGGTGTTTAATAACCAAAAGCCAAGAATACATTCTTCCTGTACTTTGAGAACATTCAGCTAAGATTTGTAACTCATCCATCAAGCCCACTGCATAGTAATTCAGAGGAAAAAAACTTCAACCTAGTTTGGACCAAGAGGAGGAAAGAGAGAGAAGGGGCCAGGCCAAGGACAGTACCTCAGAGCCTGGATTCCAAACCTGGGGAGAACTTGGAAAACTTAGTCACAATTTAATGAGGCAGGTATTGGGTAGTTTTATATTTTATGTGCTGTATCTGTCTTTCGGTAACTGTTTCAAATAAATGCCTCATCTCTAGGGCTGGCTTTCATCTGTGGCTTTCCCCCTGACATCATTTTTAACATGCACTAACTCAGATGGGGCTTCATAATCTGTCTTTAGTAACAGTATGGAAAAAATGAGAGCAGCAGAAGGTCAGAGAATTATAAAGCGTTAGGATACTTGCTCTTATTTTCTTGAGGAAAGCAGGGTTCTTTCCAGCTAAATTGCAGAGGAGGTAGACAGAAAAATTCCACAATTTCTGATTCTATAGTTTTCAGTTTTTATTATATCCCAAAAGAGATTCACCCAGGAACTTTTATTTATACAACACAAAACTTACATCTATGCATGCAGTGCTTTACCCCTCTGGGAATACTTACTATTATTACTTTCCTCTAAAGAACTATTAATTTGCATTTATCTTCTGCATCATCTGAAAGCACTTATTAAACATCTGTTAATCATTCATACATTCATTCATTCAGTAACATTTACTCAGCACCTGAAACCGAGCATGACCCTGAGGAGTCCTCCCAGCTAACCAGAGGTTTATGGCTCAGCTAATGTTCCAACCACAAGAGAGAACTGATGGCTATTTGGAACCATGTAATCAAGACAATCATCTCTGAAAATAGAAGATTACCCCCTCCCTAGCATGTAGCCCCTTCCTCTTTTCCCTATATAATCTCCAAGCAAAACCTGGGGAGTTGGGAGTTGGTTCTTTGGGACATGAGTCCACCTTCTCCCCAGGATTGCCAGCTTCCTCAATAAAGCTATCTTTCCTTTCACCTAACACTTGTCTCTCAGTATTGGATTCTTGAGCAACAAGCAGCTGAATCTGAGTTCAGTAACACTGCTACTCGTCAGGAGCTAGAGATTCTAGTTACCCTGATCCAGAACATACTTATGAAAAGTCAGTCACACTGTTAACAGGGGCAGGTGTGGGGAAGTTTTATATTTTGTGTGCTGAATCTGTCTTCTGGTAACTGTTTCAAATGAAACTTATGAAAAAAAATATATTTTATCAAACACTATCTTTTCCTCTTATTTACCCTCATTGTGAGACTTTCTAAAAAAGCATTCTCTGCAAAATTCTCTTTTGCTTCATATTTGATGTGCTACCTAAGCTATCATCAGATATTTATTTTAAATCAATATTTAAAATATTTATTTTAAATCCACTAAAATTTCTGCTAATTAAAACACTATTCACTTTTGCCAGAGCAATTAAGGTGTTAAATTATAGTCCCAACCACCTACTCATGCCAGAGAGTGAAAGGTGGAACTAGGTTTTGTGGTATAGCGTGGAAAACCTGGGAGGTGGAGCTTGAACTGAACTGGGAATGAGCCCTAGCTCTGTTACTCCATTCACTCACTCATTCATTCATTTTTCTCCTTCATTCATTCACTTACACATGCATTTGACAAATGGTGATTGACCACCTTCTGTGGGCCAGACTGAGCAAAGAGGTAGGGCAGAGAATAACAAAGGACACCCTTGGCCTCCCAGAGCCAACCCCCTCATAAAGGAGACCATGAGACACACAAGCCAACAAATCAATAAGCGTGTTCACTGTACACCCTTCAGTAAGTACTTGACGTCTCTGATCTTCAGTTTCCTCACCTACAAACCACAGGTTTTGCAAAGATTAAATGAGATGATATATGTAACATACCTGTAGGTATGTTGAATGGCAGCTATTATTTTGGCTCTTACTATTTCTCTGTCAAACTCCCTTTCACCCCTACCCCCCATATTTATTTCCAATTTCATAAATTAGGGTGTAGGGCTATTGGGTCCACAAGCTAAATATTCATCCCACAAATATTTACATAATATGTCCTAAGGATTTGTAAGGCTCCAAGCCAGAGAGGTTGAGAAAGCTGGATATATTCTGACTTCTGCTCTGCAAAAGAAGTTGTCCAAAACTTGGAAATGGGCAAAGGAGATGACTGGGCATCTTTTCAGTGGAGTGAGGGGCATGATCTAAAGGACCTTCTGGGAATTATTGGATCTTACAGAGGTGTGTATTTGATAGTATTTATATTGACTAGGCTATATCACAACTCTGTAAAGGTAGAAGTTAAAACTGTAGAACACCGGGACTTCCCTGGTGGCGCAGCGGTTAAGAATCCACCTGCCAATGCAAGGGACATGGGTTCGATCCCTGGTCCGGGAAGATCCCACATTCCACAGAGCAACTAAGCCCATGTGCCACAACTACCAAGTCTGCGTGCCTCAACTACGGAAGCCCATGCTTCATTATGGAGGGAAGAAAAATTACAAACGAAGTGAGAATATTGTTCTAGATCAGGGTTTTTTAACCTCAGGGCTCTTGACATTTGGGGCTGGATAACCCTTTGTTGTGGGTCTGTCCTGTGCATTGTAGGATGTTCAAGCATCCCCGACTTCTACCCACCAGACAGAAGTAGCGCCCTGCCCCCTTCCCCCGAATTGTGACAAACAAGTATTTTCAAAATCTAGAGTTTGATTTTTTTTTTTAAGTCACAGGAGAAATGACTGAGTTTGGGCAGAATTTATCAGCTATATTAAAGAGGGAGTCCCTGGTATCAGTTTTGGCAAGTGCTAAGCGTGACGGTCATGAACTGAAGCATACTGTGCACCCAAGCCACTTAATCCATTCACATCACCTCCCCGGCCCTGGGGAGTCAGCCCTCAGTGACTTCCCATCGCCCCAGTCACAGCCTGCCCTGGAAGAATTGCAAAGTGAGTTGTTTTGAGAATGCAGCTACCTGTTTGGATTCCTCCGCTGTGACCTTCACAAACCTCCCCTGCTGGGTGCTTGCTCTGAGATTAGCCTACCACTTGGAGAAACTCGACATCTTACTTATAACTGTGAGCATAGAAGCATTCAGAAAAAAGAATAGGACAATTCATGAAATTTCCCATGGGCTAACGAGAAAGGGCCCGGTATGTAATAGGGCTTCAATAAATCTCAGAGGAAAACAAGGGGAATGGGGGGGAGCTACGAGCTCATAAGAAGACAAATGAAAGCAGTGATGAGATAAAAATTCACATTTTAAGGCAAGATAAGAAAAATTTAAACATAAAACTTCTTCTCTGCCCTTTGGCCTCCTCCGTCCCCACTGGTATGCATTGCGCACCTGCACTGGGTGTTAACCAGACCTCCCCAGAGGTAAAGATCAATTTTTCTCCTACTGGCGCCAGCCATGTAACTCCTTAGAAGATAACACTCCTTTCTCAATCCTGTAAAAGGTCATGATGACCCACCCTCACCTTGTACATGCAGAGATCTTCGGTGAACTTTATGTACAATGACAATGTAGAATTTCCCTTAAAGATTGGTGCTGAACAGACTGGTCAGTTGACCTGGGGAGATACTGGACCGCACCTAATGGAAGTTCATAGCTTAAATACTTACTTATGCCCTTACCAATATTACCAGCTATACTACTTGTATTCTGCTCATTTTACAAGATTATTGTTTCTTGCATTACCAAATGTGTGACTGAGCCTCAGATAAAATTAATGATGATTAGGGGACTTGAAATGATTGACTAAACATATAGTTCTGTGAGATCAGTGATTGTGGGACTTCCCTGGTGGTCCAGTGGTTAAGATTCCACACTTTCCCATGACAGTGGGGGACCAGAAAATCTGCAGAACATGGAGGGTAGAACCCTAGGCCTGGATGATAGAAAAATAACAACAGCTAACATTTTACTGAATGTTCACCATGCATTGGGCAGAATGTCAGTTTCCATGTGCCAACTCATTGGCCCTTACAATAACTCTATGAGGTTGGTTCTGATATTATTTCTGCTTTACAAATGGGGAACCTAGTACCAAAACGTTAAGCAATGTTCCCAGGGTCCAGGCTCCCTGTTAACGTGTGGGGGGCTCAGGGCAAGAGTGCATGCAAGTCCATAGACCACATGTCAAATATTTGAAAGTTAAGAATCCAGCCAACAAATTGTTAAATAAAATATGTTCTCTTATCCTAAAAAAAAAAAAGAAAAAAGAAAAAGAAAAAGATTCGTGCTTCCAACGCAGGAGGTGCAGGTTCAATCCCTGGTCTGGGAACTCAGATACCACGTGCCATGTGGCGCAGGCCAAAAATTAAAAAAAAAGATCAGTGATTGTAATAGTTAGTGTAACTCTAGATATGGGAAGAAGCAACAGGAGGGAACCATTTCCTGGACCATAACAGACCAATGAGACAGGCGGTCCAGAGGCTTTTGCTTACAGTTAACAGGGCCTGGTCCAGTAATAGCACGGTGAGTGGCCTATCAACGCAATCCTTGCCTGACCTGGGGATGAGCATTCCTAGCGCCGTGGGACAAATGGATCACGAAATGCCTCCCAAACCTGGGTCGAAATTAAGACCGAAGAGAAAGGGATTGTAAAATAAAAATGTTGCCCACCATCCAGTCCGTAAGAATCAAGTCATTAGGCGCTGCAGCGGCTGACCTACACTACACCCTGGAAGGAATTCAGGGCGAAGATCAGGATGACATGCTCTGTGCTCTGGGAAAACTGGCAGAACAGGTCTTCGGGTAGTTAGATATTTTCAGGAGAAATTTTTTAGGAGCCTGGATTTCTGCATCTTCCCATACTTAGAAAAGCACTGAAACCACTAATTAAGATGTTTATCCCTCAGGGCTAGCAGCAACCTTCTACTGAGATGTGTGCTTGATTGCATGTACCCCCTTCACCAAGATCACATATATACCGGCTGGCCTCCCCCCTTACCTTTTTGGAGTAGTTCTCAGAGCTCTCTGACAGACTGACTGTCTCCCGGGTTCACATGGGTGAACCTAGAGATTATCATACTAAGTGAAGTAAGTCAGACAGAGAAAGACAAATATCATGTGCTATCACTTATATGTGGAATCTAAAAAAAACATGACACAAATGAACTTATTTACAAAACAGAAATAGACTCACAGACATAGAAGACAAACTTATGGTTACCAAAGGGGGAGGGGGAGGGATAAATTGGAAATTTGGGATTAACAGATACATACTACTATATATAAAATAGATAACCAACAAGGACCTACTGTATAGCACAGGGAGCTGTATTCAATATCTTGTGACAAACCACAGTGGAAAAGAATTTGAAAAAGAATTTTTATATACGTGTGTGTGTGCGTGTATGTGTGTGTGTGTATATATATATATATATATATAAACTGAATCACTTTGCTGTACACCTGAATCATTATAAATCAACTATACTTCAATTTAAAGAAATTATGTATCTTAATTAATGAGCTTTTAGGCGCCCCTTACATTTTGTGCTGGCCCTGTGTGACTCCATGCAACACTGGCCAAGACCAGAGCTTATCCACGCATTTCCCTTTGTTCACTAAACAAGTTCTTTGGGGCGTGGCTCTGCATGCAGCTATACTAAGCTCTAAGCCTGCAGAGATGACGAACACCAAGCCCAGCCCTCAAGATTGTCACCATCTAGTGGGGGAAACAAACAAAGGACACTCTGAATTCTAGGTGCACCAACAGAGAGCGAGGACAAGGTAAGTGTGGGCATAAAGAGAGGAAGCAAAGCTCCGCTCAGCCCCAGCTGAATCAGGGAAGGTTTCCCAGGGGCCCTGGTGCTCAAGCTACTTCTCTGGAGTGAGAAGTTCATCAGGTGGAGAAGGAGGAGGACATTCTGAGCAAAGCAGTCAGCATTCCTAGGTGTCTTTCTGAAACTGAGCAGGATCCTATGGGGCCCTGCTGGGGAAAAAAGCCTTCCATGTCCCCCCATTTCTTGTTTGTAGGAAAAAGGCTTCAGCCTCCTAGGCCTTCCCTGAACTCCAAAGGGCAGATTCAAACAGTTACTAATTACTGGAGTGAGGGAAAGCAGAAACAAAGGAGGAGCAGTCAAGAAACAATGGTGCAGGGCTTCCCTGGTGGCGCAGTGGTTGAGAATCTGCCTGCCAACGTAGGGGACATGGTTTTGAGCCCTTGTCTGGGAAGATCCCACATGCCGCGGAGCAACTAAGCCCGTGCACCACAGCTACTGAGCCTGTGCTCTAGAGCCCATGAGCCACAACTACTGAAGCCCACGTGCCTAGAGCCTGTGCTCCGCCGCAAGAGAAGCCACCACAATGAGAAGCTCGCGCACTGCAACGGAGAGTAGCCCCCGCTCGCCGCAACTAGAGAAAGCCCACGCACAGCAGTGAAGACCCAACACAGCCAAAAATAAATAAAATAAATAAATTATTTTAAAAAAAACAAAAAAAGAAAGAAACAATGGTGCAGTGATGGGGCAGGGTCCTGGTTCCTCCTCAAGGGATATACAGAACAATCTGATACACATTTCTGAGTTCTGCCACAGGAACTAAGGCCCCCACACAGGTGGAGGTTGGTACATTCAGGCTGAGCACAAGCACGTGGACCCCTTCTGGTTGGAATCAGAAGGCTGATGATTGATATTCCTGGAACACCACCCCGTAACCTCAACATCAACCAATCAGAGGAAGGTCACATACCCTGCAACCCTCCCTTCAAATTCTGCTTGTAAAAACTCTTCCCCAAAACCCATCAGGGAGTTCAGGCTTTTTGAGCATGAGCCACCCATTCTTCTTACTTGGGCCTTGCAATAAACCTTTTTTCTGCTCCAAACTCTGACGTTTCAGTTTGTTTGGCCTCACTGTGCTTCCAGAACTGAACTTGGGTTTGACAACATTCAGATTCAGTCAGTGATATTGTAGGGTTGGATTGCAAAGTGTGTGGAACACAATTTGGAGAAAATGAATAATGAGAAGTGAATCTAGAGCAGGAGGTTGGAAGGGGTCAGGCTGTGAAGGGGCTCATACAAAAACCATGCTAAGGGATTTGGACCATCTGAAGGCAATGGAGGAGCCATCAATGGTTATAAAGTAGAGGAGTAATGGCATGATATTAGTTTTAGGTAGATTATTCCAGAAGGAGGGCTGGGGAGGAGGAAGCTGTGTGGTGTGGGAGAGAGGAGCCTGACAAGACACTACCCAGTGTGGGTGCTCAGGGGCTGGTTCACAAGGGCCTTGCTGTCCTATCCAGGAGTCTGGCTTTTTCCTCTACTTTGAAGAGCTCTGGCCTTTGGAATATCCATTAGATTAACCTCTCTTTGTGTTGCCTCTCTCCACCCAATTGCTGGCAAGAAGTCTAATTATTATATGCAGCAAATGTCTGCTGGCCTCAACACCCTAGTTCGACAAAATAAACTCTCAGGGACTTCCCTGGTGGTGCAGTGGATAAGACTCCATGCTCCCAATGCAGGGGGCCCAGGTTCAATCCCTGGTCAGGGAACTAGATCCCACATTCATGCCACAACTAAGAGTTCACATGCCACAACTAAGGAGCCCATGTGCCACAACTAAGGAGCCGGCAAGCCACAACTAAGGAGCCCGCCTGCCGCAACTAAGACCTGGCCCAACCAAATAAATAAAATAAATAAATAAATAAAGTCTCATTTACATTTCTGTCCCAATTAGAAGTCTCCATGCCCTGCCCCACCCCCTTACCTAAGCAGAAAAGTAGGTGCCTTTTAAAGTACCAATGAGGTATTTTGGGGAGTCCCCAAAGGTGTCTGTTCTCTGCCTTCATCCACCACTCAGAGCCCAACATGGCCTTCAGCTGCTGCTCTGACACCCATGGCCACAAAACCACCTGAGGAAGCCTGTCTCCTGCCCCTGCAGACACAGCCCATCACAGAACCCAACATCCTTATCACCACCATCTCCAAATTGCTACAGGGCCCTTAAAACGTGGAGCTCCACAGGTGCTGCACAGATCTGGGGTGTATGGACTCATCCCCAAATCTGGGCCATAATTTGGAAGGCTAAAAGAATCCCCAGAGGGCGCCTGGCCCAATGGTTCTCAAACTCTAGCCCACCCATCACTGAGAGCTGGTCTGAGGGATTTCCCCACTAAAACCCAGTAAGACCAAAATAAACCTGGATCTTCTTGCCCCTTAAGGCCTGCCTTCACACGCTGTGGCTTTCCAGGTACACCCCTCCACTATATCTGCCTCCTAAATGCCCTGCGTGGTGACTGCAGCCAGTCTCCCAAGGGACGAGGAAGCTGAGGAGAACATCACCCAGCATGAGGCCTGCAGAGCTTCCTTACCACCCCCTTTTTCTCACACCGCCACTCAGATCTGCCCCCTCCCTTCTTTCCAGAAACTCCCTGCTCACGTAGCCCTTGATGCTGGCAGGAGAAGCCGCAGGATTCAGTAGACTGTAGTTAGAGGATCACTGGAAGATGGGTACCAAAGGTTCCGGATCCTCAGCTCAGGGATCTTTCCTTCAATCGCACGATAGGGGAAAAGAGAATACTGGAGAAAGCCCAGACCAGGCCCCTGCATCATGGAAAGAGAGGCACCGTGGGGGATGGAAAGGTGTGGGCGTTAAGCTTTGCAGAACAAAAGGCACAACAGCGATGTGTATCTTACAAAGATAATACTTGATAAAAGCCCATTTACTCCTCCACTACCGGAAGCCTTTTCTCAAAGGGCTTCCATTCTGAGTGTGGTTTTGTAACTCTGAGGCAGGGAGCCCTAGAGTTTGCTCAGGACAGGAGTCTTAAGTCCCAGCCCCATTTCAAGGGGAGCGAACACCCAGGTGTCAGTTACATATGTTAGGTTACTAAATAAGATCTTCATTTAAGAAAAAAGCATCTATCCTCTACCCCAACTCAACACTTAAAATTGGCCTAGGAAAAGCCCTGAACTTGACTAGTAGTCAAGCAGCACACAAACAATAAGGATGTGGCCAGGACTGCTCCTTGCCCACCAATGTCCACTCTCCCCTTCTTTCACTCATTGAGATCATGAATAAGCAGTACCCATAGCCTCCTCCAGTAAAGATTACATTTCCCAGCCTTCCTTGGAGCTATCACTAAATTCTGGTTATGCAGAATAAAGCCAGAGCGGTGTATGCAGTTCTCGGAAATGTCCTTAGAGGGCGTATTAATGAGGGTTCTTCAGAGAAACAGAATGGGAGATATATATGGAGATTTATTACTAAGAATTGGCTCACGTGATTTTGGAGGCTGAGGAGTTCCTCAATCTCCCAACAGCAAGCTGGAGCCCCAGGGAAGTCGGTGGTATACTTCAGTCTGAGTCTGAAGGCCTTAGAACCAGGGAAGCTGATAATGTAAACCTCAGTCCACAGACAAGAGAAGATGAAATGAAATGTCCCAGGTCAAACAGGGGAAAAAAAGAGGGAAATCCCTTCTTACTCAAGCTTTTGTTCTGTTCAAACCCTCAACAGATTGGACAACGCCCAAACCACACTGGGGAGGATAATCTACTAAGTTCACTCATTTAAGTGCTAATTTTACCAGGAAGCCCCCTCACAAACACACCCAGAAACAATGTTTAAACTGGGCACCTGTGGCCAGTCAAGGTGACACATAAAATGAACCATCACAGAGGGAGAGGGTGCCTCCTTCTTCATCTCTTCCTCCTACCTGCTGCCCAGAATTTGGATTGATGGTTGGAGCTCCAGCAGCCATCTTGGGCCATGAGTTGACCTTGAGAAGAGAAGCCATGCACAGCAGAGCAACATAAAAGGAAAAGTGGAGCATCACTCCAGCTCACACTGCCTTCCTTCCACCAGTGTTATCATGAGTGACAAACAACTTTCTATGAGGTTTAAGCTACAGTTTTTTGTTTTTTGTTTTTTTTCTGTTCTGTTACTTGTAGCCAAACTTCCTCAAAACTAATAAAATGCCAATATATCACATCCAATGAAAGATGGTGGGTCCTGTGGGGGCTTTTTTGTCATTCATATCCACCTTTATTAGTATAGTGTATTTGGACTCACTTTCTCTCTCTAACCACAGACTCTTCATTCAGGGAAGGTCTGGCTATAGTTGCTACACATTTGATAGATAGAGCAAGAGGCTGGGAGGAGGGAGGACAAATTCTAAATTTAAGGCAGAACAAACCACTTCCCCCCTGTCATTCGTTTGTTCTTTTTAATTTAACCAATGCTGACTGACTCTGTGCCAGGTACTATGCAGTATCTCATCTAATCCTCACTGACAACACAATGAGGGAGGCATCATCCCCATTTTTCAGATGAGGAAACTGAGGTTCTGAGAGGTAAGGAAATGGCAGAGTGAGAATCAGTCTGCCTCCCTTGATTCTGCACTGATTATTTTTTAAAATCATCAAACATATTTTCATTTGGCTAGTGGGAACTTGATTCCACAAACTTACTTCAACAAGGCAGAGAATGAAATAGTATGAAGCATCCAGTTCTCAGGTGATAAGGAGGCTGGGGTTGGTCAGTCAGTTAACCACTATCTATTGAGCACCTACTGTGTGCCATGCACTATTCTTCAAGTGGGTCGTCACCAACGTGATGTTTACAGAGCACCTTTCCTCTGAAGTGCAAGCATCACCGTTTCTGTGCAGAACCCACACTGCCCTGGCGCACTCTCGTGGTTCAGAAGAAAAAATAACAGCCAGGGTTACAGGGACCTAGGTCTGGTTCCATCTCTACCACCTGTCCACTGTGCGCCTTCAGATAGGTTGGGTAACCTCTCTGGTCTTCTGTCTCCCCTTCAGGGCCTTTGAGAGTTTCCCCTGCCTTTGCTTGTGCTTCTTTTGAGTGTTCCTTAATTCAAACTTGGTCAAAGCTTGTCGGGCAGTGCTATTTAGAGTTGTCCAGAAAATTACACTCTCAATGGAAATTCAGGAACCTTCCATTAGGCCCCCAAAATAATTCACATAAACAAACATCGGGCTTTGGTTGCAGTTTCCTTTTATAAAAGAGAGAAGACATTTGAGAAGGAACTGTTGTTACCGTTGAAATAGTCCCTGGAATCATGTTCTCACCTCCTCCTTGACTTTTTTCTTTTAGGAACCTCTTCTGGGAAAGAGTCCCGTTGGAATGTGTTTCCAAAATATATTTGGTGATAAGAACATGGGGTTCTTGATTAAACTAACAAACCAACAGAAGCAGTATCCCAAGTCAGTCTTGGAGTTGTGATTCTGCAGATCAGAATGAGGCCAGGAATAAATATTCTTACGAAGCGCCCAGGGCCTGGGCTAAATCAAGACTTGAGTCCACATCCTGAGGCTACATGGAAGTTGGAATCAGAAGTTTGAAACCTGATCTTCCTATTTATTAGCTGTGTGATCTTGGGCAAGTGTTCTACTCAACTCACAAAGTATTCATGAGCAAGGGTCCGTATTACGCGCCAGATCATGTGCCTGGCTGAGGTGCTGATGGTGGAAGGTGAGAAGCCAGCCTGCCTATGGGTGTTGCAGAGCCTGGAGGGGAGACTACCAAAGAGCAGGGGCCACTAAAGGTGAAGAATGCTACCAAAGCGGAGGGGGACCCCATAGAGGTACCCAGCACACCTGGCCCGGTCTGCAGGGGACGGGAGTGGCTTCCCTGAGAAAAGGCGGTTCAGGATGCAAAGGCTGACTAGGACTCGGCCAGGTGAGCAGGTTGGACGAGAGCCCTGCAGGTATGAGGACAAATGCGCAGAGACCAGGTAAGTACCTGAATGCGGGCCTCCTGAGGCCAGAAAGAAATCCAGGAGGCGACGGGGTAGCCGTGGAAACTGGGGTGGGAGGGGGAGGCAATCACGCGTGGTCTCATCCGCGCATGAGCTCTATTCTAAAGGCGAAAGGAAGTCCCTCAAAGGTGAGGGGTGGTCACGGTGCCATCGGATGTTGAAGGCACGTTCCTGAGCCTCCGAATCTTCATCTGTAAACGAGGGGTTTTGAGGCGCCTCTACTTTTCCTCTTTCCCACCTGTGGTCTAATTCTCCACCCAGGGAGCGATGTTTTCACACCAGAAGCCAGATCCTGTCCCTCCTTTGCTTAAAAGCCCCTGATGGCCCCCATCTCAGAATAGCTTCCAAAGTGCCCCGCGTGGCCTGTAACAATATGCCACGCCCTTCCCGGGCCTCCCTGTGGCCCCCAGGCCCCCAGCACACTTCCCTGCAAGTTGTGCCGCGGCTGCGTCCTCCGCCTGGGGTCTCGGACCCAGACGCCACTCAGTCCCTCCCGACGGCACCCCTCGCTGTCCCCTGAGGTAGCTCAGTTTTTCTTCGGAGCACATTCACCTGTCATCTCATAGATTTATTTGTCCAGTTCTTTCCTGTCTGCTCCCCCCAGTAGAAGGTGAGCTCCCGGGGAGCAGGGATTTGGTGTCTGCTTGCTGCTGTCTCCCCAGGGTCTGGTGCACAGCGCCAGTCCATGATATCAGAACAGTACCTATCTCACATGTTTGAGAAACTCAAATCAGAAATATTGTATAAGTAGCATTGGGTTCAGTAAGTACTTAGGAAGTACTTCCCTGTTTCTTTCTACCCCGATCCCCCATCTTCCAGACTCCCGTTAGAAGTCCTTCCCAGGGCACCATTTACCCCTAAGCCCGCAATTGCCCCACTGGGCCCTCTGCCCCGCCTGCCAGCCCCTGACTCTGTCCCTGACTGACCTGCAGGTTTCATGCTGCCCCGCTGCTGGCTTGGCTGTGTCCCCGGAGGAGATGGGATGTGTCACGATTGCCACACACTGTGGCCGAGGCTGTTTGGAGGTTGGCAACTCTAGTCATCGTCCTGCTGCCCCTGGACCCTGTGTGGTCAGGGCCTGGGTATGGCCATCACCCTGGCTGGCATAAAGTGCATGCCAGGGCATGTAATGAATCTGGACCATTTTTCAGGGACAGAAAAAACAAAACCCTTCCTTAAGCTTTGACTGATGGCTTCTTTTCTCCTGACCCCGACACAAACAGATGGTTTTCATCTGATTTTCTCCAGCAGTGACCTGGGATCACGTGCAGAAAGCCTGCTGACTGCCCCTGCCCCTTCCTACAATCCACCTGCAAGGGTCGTGGAGATGGCAAGCAGTCTGCAACAGGGAGGCCCAGGCAATGTTCTGGAAAGGCTCTCTCCTCCTGCCTCTTACTCAGAACTCACAGGGATTTAAACAAAAAGTGGGGTCCTGCAGCACACGGGATCTTCATTGTGGCACGTGGACTTAGTTGTGGCACACATGCGGGATCTAGTTCTCTGACCAGGCATCGAACCCAGGCCCCCTGCATTGGAAGGGCTGAGTCTTACCCACTGGACCACCAGGGAAGTCCCCCAAGGGGGGGTGGTCTTTAAAATCACCTAGATCAGGGGTGTTGAACCTGAGGCTTCTGATTGGCTGAGGGGTTTGGACTTGGGCTGTGAGCCTGTGTGCAAGATGGTGTCAGTCTGTGGACAGAGGGTGCTTGATTTTTTGATTCTCAGAACCGACCTGTGTAAACGTCCGGCCTGGGGAAGAGGAATAACTCACCTGTGATCACAGCATAGATGGCAGCTCAGTCTCCTGGGGCTCCCGAGACCTCCATCTGCCAGGTCACCAGCACTGCTCAGGACAAAACCACGGGCAGATAAATAACAACAAACACGGAAACAATCAAAACCAAGCTTAGAAGAAACAAAGCAAAAGGAGATCAACATGTTAGCCACAATTGTTTCTGGGAGCAGTGGGACAAAAGTCTTTCTCTTTTCTAGTCTTTTAAATTTTTTTCTGTATTTTCCAGAATTTCTATTTTAAAAGCCTTTTCTTGAAAGCATCATTAAAAGAAGAAAACTTTCTTTGAAGGAAAAAAAAAATCACTGGCATTGTATAAAAGTATCTCCATCCAACCCCTCTTTTTATGTTTTTTTAGGTTTGAAGTTTTTTCTATTGTTCGAGTTTGTAAGGAATACATTTTGGTAACCAACTTTTCTAGAAAAAAATCATGAGAGTTTAAGAAAGCATTAGTTTTCACTCTGGAAGTACTTTCACTCTGAAAAAAAGCATGAGAGTTTAAGAATGCATTAGTTTTCACTCTGGAAGTATTTAGTTTAAGGATTTCGCAGAAATGCTTTAAAGGACAATTTTCATGTTCTGATAAGTTCTATAAACGGCAGAGTGCATTATTTGGAAAGATGCTTTTTTATGAATAGTTTTTTATTTCACTTACACTGTTGTAAAGTTTTATTTCTTCAGGGACTGAACAAAATTCAGGGAGCTGAGCTTGCCCTGAGATACCACTTCAGGGCAACCCTCTTATTTTTCTATTCTTAGCGTCAATGAAGATTTTAAAAATAAAATTTTAAACTGTGGCTTCAGCTGATGAGTCCAATGTGATAGCTACTGAACCTGATAATTATAAGATTTCCTAGAATAAATTTAATTGGCACACAAATACTTGCAATCAGCCGTTATTGTTGCTATAAATGTCTCTAAAGCCCTGGGTAAAGCTATGCTAATTGTTCTGGCCTCCAGAAAAATGTTAGTTAGGCATCACCCATTTATGAGCCCTCATTGTAGCCAGTTGTTTTGATTCATCTGGGGCAGATGTCTATGTAGTTCAGAGAAACTCCTCACACACACAGAAGACAGCAGAAAGTTATTCTCATTCTTGTGGAAAAAGGACACTTTTTTTTTTTTTTAACCCCATTTGGTGTGTTAGAATCAGGTTTACAAATCCATCTCTGTTTATATCTAGCTATGCCATCTTCTAGAATTTCATTCTGAATTTACAGGGATAAAAATAATTTGAATATAAGCCATTAAGCTAAATATAAGCCATTTTGTCTTTAAATATGTAAGTCTGACTTTTAAACCCTTGTTCTGCTTCTTAGTAGCTGTGTAACCCTGGGCAGCTCACACAACTTCTCTGATCCTTATTTATAAAACAGAGATGGTAATATACATGCCATAAGATGTATATGCTGTTAAGACTGCAGTTTTTTGGAAATAAGGTTTTGGGAACTAAAGTATAATATGGCATTATTAGCACAGTGTGGAACACACAGAGCATATTTAAATTCATTTCCTTTTCCCCAGGTAATTCTCAGAGAAGAATGCCAATTTTATTCAATTAAGCAAACATTAATTGAGCACTTATTATATGCAAAGTCCTGGGGATACCAACCCTCCATTCAAGATTTTTAAGAAGCTCATCATCTTCTTTTTTTTTTTTTTTTTTAATTTATTTATTTTATTTATTTATTTTTGGCTGCATTGGGTCTATGTTGCTGTGCGTGGGCTTTCTCTAGTTGCGGTGAGCGGGGGCTACTCTTCGTTGTGGTGCGCAGGCTTCTCATTGCAGTGGCTCCTCTTGCTGCGGAGCACAGGCTCTAGGAGTGCGGGCTTCAGTAGTTGTGGCTCACGGGCTCTAGCGTGCAGGCTCAGGAGTTGTGGCGCACGGGCTTAGTTGCTCCGCGGCATGTGGGATCCTCCCGGACCAGGGCTCGAACCCATGTTCCCTGCATTGGCAGGCGGGTTCTTAACCACTGCACCAGCAGGGAAACCCCGCTCATCATCTTCTAAGGAGGACAGACCCCCTCTTATGTCCTAATTACACCAGATTGGGAAAACTGCTTTAACTGAAGTCTAAAGAACGTGCTCAGGGTTCCAAGGGAAAGGAATATTAGTTTTGACTGGTACAAAAAGGTTTTTATGAAAAGGTTTAAGAGCCTCAACCTAGCTCTCAAAGGATGAATAGTTCTGACCGGAAAGAGAAGAAAGATTTGGAAAACAGAGAATGGAGAAAGAACAGTGTAAGAGGCAAAAGCATGAAGGAAGGCAAGACAGAGTAAATGTGTGTGGTGTGGTCGAGGAGCGCTGAGGAGGACTTTGTCTCCTCAGGGGAGATGACCAAGTGCCAGAGAGAGAAAGATGGGAAACAGAGTCGCCAAATAGGCAGAAGTACCTGTGGCTCGTCCACATTGCCTCTGTCAGTGCCTGCCCCTTTAAGGCGGGCTGATCTCCAGAAAGGCAAGTCTTGGAACTCTAGTGGAAGGTCAGTAGACATCTATCACCTTTAATTATTTACTCAACAAATACTCATCGAGTATCTACTATGTGCCAGGCCCTGTCCGAGACCCTTGGGAGGCAACAGTGAGCAAAACACGGTTCCTGCCTTCATGGGGTTCCATTCTACCAGGGCAAACAGGTGATAATCAGATAAACAAATAAATGTCCTATAGAATAAATTTTTAGGGCACAGTGCTGTGAAGTACAAGAAAGTGTACGGGATAGACATGACCTATTTTCCACAGGGTCGTCAGAGATGTCTCTCGGAGGTGCTACTTGAGCAGAGATCCAAGTTAAGTGAATAACCGTGGGAAGAGGGTTCCAGGGAGAAGCACGGCAGGTGCAAAGGCCCTGATATGGATAGGGTCGCTTCATGTGCTCAGGGCAGAGCAAGGAGCCTAGGTGGCTCCAGTGCAGGGCTTGGAAATGAGGTCAGAGATTTGAAGATGCAGATGAAGGTTTCTAGACCCTAAACTCTGTAACGCACCCCCCAATCATGCTCTGACCTTCTGAGCTTGGTCCCCCTGGATTTTGAACTTGGCTTTTCCAGGGCAGATTCTCTTGAGTCCCTATTGGCTCCCTCTGCCCTTACAGGAACCCCTGGCCCCCATGCCACCCAGGGCACATAATTCTGGACACTAATCTTTGGAAAGGAAACGCGTAGAAAAGGGAATTGGTCACTTGGGTGGCTGTGCCTCCCCCACCAGTGTCCTCAACAAATTCTCACCTTGATTCTCCAGGCTGGCGGCAGGGAGTGGGATTCCCCAGTGGGGAGGGCCATGGCAGGCTTGACTCTGGGACTCCCCTGGTGTCATCACACCCCTGCTGGCCCTTTACCCTCTCTGACCTAACCCTGAACACAGACCCTTCCATTGATTTGTTCCAGCCCAGCTGAGACCAGGCTGGATAGTTTAGCAAGATTTTACAGGGGGCTTAGGGAACACCAAAGGGATGTAACTAGAATAACTGACAACTACCACTGCCACGGCTGCTCTCAGAACCCTCAAGGCCACCCACAGCTGTCCCCTTCCTGGCTCAGCCTCTTCCCAGCCACTGCTCCCTACTCCTGGGGTCCTGGTCCCCACGGGGGGGCCCACAGAGAAGCAGGCGGCCAACTCCTCACCAGTTTAAGGTCTGCCTTCCACATGACTTCCCGTCCCAGCATCCTCCTCTTCCCGCCTGATTGACACCAGGGTCGCTGTAGGAGACCCTGCCCAGCACCCCAAGGGCTTGTAGCCCCAGCTTAATCATATCAGAGTGAAACCGAGTCCCCCTAAAACCAAGTTCCCTTACTGAGTTTGTTATTAACCTCTCTATTCAAAACTTCATTGCCTTTCTTGTCCTGCCCTAGTTCCCCTCAGGATGGAGGAGTGTCAAAGAAAAGTGGGGATTGAAACCAAGCAGGACCCTGTGAGGACCTTCTCATATGAAAGGCCCTCCATGCCCCCGTCTCTCTTTTTTTTTTTTAAACTCCTTTATTGGAGTATAATTGCTTTACAATGGTGTGTTAGTGAATCAGCTATACATATGCATATATCCCCATATCTCTTCCCTCTTGAGTCTCCCTCCCTCCCACCCTCCCTATCCCACCCCTCTAGGTGGACACAAAGTACCGAGCTGATCTCCCGGTCTCTTGTCTGTAGAAAAAAGGCTTGAATCCCCTAGGTCTTCCCAAAGTTCCAAAGAGCAGACTCAAGCAGTTAACGATTAGAACAATAGAGTTGATTTCAGACGCACGCAGCAGTAAGCGGCAGCTTGCAGCAAGCAGCAGCGAGCAGTAGCTGGAAGAAAGAATTTAGTTCCCAGACGGGGAGTCCTAACTGCTAGACCACAGAAGCCAGCGGCTAGGGCCTAAACCCCCAGTTCTTGCCTGCCTTGTCAGGAAAGAATTCAGGCTAGGAGGCAGAAGGTAAAGAAAAAAGTAAAAAAATTATTGGAAAAGCAGAGTACATGCGGAAAGATGCACGGGCGAACTCAGAGAGAGTCTCGCCTTTGGGGAGTTTAAATCCTTTATAAGGGGGCAGTTTTCCCGGTCTCTGTCTTCCTTCTGGCCAAACATCTTGCTTTGTGCTCCCTGGCTAATTTGTCTCAGGACCCTCCCCTTAGGTGCTTACGCATCTCTTAGCCAAGACGGATCTCGACGCAAAGGATTCTGGGGGAAGCAAGACTTCCCTGGAGTTGTCTGGAGGGAGTTGGAGTTGTCTGGCCTGGAGTTGTCCCCTGATTTTGACCCCCCAAAGAGCCTTTCTGCACATGAGTAGTGTCTCCCTTGCCCCAAGGAGGCAGAGATCCCTTGATCCTTTACTCAAACAAGGTTTTGCCCCTCTTTGTTCCTGCCATGACTGTTGTCTTAAGGCCTCCACAAGAGGCAAAGCTTGGCTAATTACCCAGTCCCTGTCGTAGCTTCCATTTCAGAGAGTAAACAGGAGGTTGATTTTAAATGTCTAACCTGGAGCCCATCTAACTCTTGTCTCAGGAAATGCAAACAGGAGACTAGTTGTAAGTGTCTGGCCTGAAGCCCACTTTTTCCTGCCCTATGAAACGTAAACAGAAGGCCAGTTGTAAATGCCTAACCTGGAGCCCACCTATCTCCTGCCTCAGAGTCACCAGACTCCTAGCTCCTCCTGAAGATACAGAGGACAATCTGGTGCATATCTTTCAGTTGTTCTATAAAAACTAAGACCCCCCACCCAGGGGGAGGATGGTGACTACATGCTGACCATAAGCACGTAGACCCCAGGCTGGTGGGAACCGGAAGGTTGATGATTGGGATTCCTGAAACATCACCCTGTTACCTCACCACCAAGAAGTCAGAAGAAGGTCCACGAGCTGGTCAGGCATCCTAGGACATCCTATCCCCTAACACTGTCTTTAAAACCTTGCCTGGAAGCCATCAGGAAGTTGGGGTCTTTTGAGCACAAGTTGCCTGTTCTCCTTGCTTGGTGCCCTGCAAATAAACCCTTACTTTGCTGCAAACACTGTCAGAGCTGTCAGAGCTTGGGTCTTGGTGCCCTGTACACATGAGCCCTTGCTTGGTAACAAGAGCATTGTGCTCTCAGTGTCATTCAGAGGTCACAGATTCTCCTATGGGAGGATTCCTCACAGCTTGACTGGTGCCCCTGGACTCCGTTCGCCCCTGCGCTGAGCTGCTTGGGGCAGGAATTCCCACCTGGCCTGGCTTCTTGAAGCTCATCTCTGCTCAGCTGCCCCAGCATGGTGGGGAGGGAGCAGGGGGTAGCCTGGAGGGGGCTGGCCTCCTGTCCTGCACTCTGCCCGTGCTGCTGAGTCTCTGGCTCAAGGGGCCGGTGGGCTCACCGGGGGTGTCCTGAGGTCCAGCTAGTCTCAGGGTATGGTACGTGGCTCCTTCTACCCATCATGCCTTGAGCTGAAGAACTGTCACCCTGTTTACAAGTTAGACACCGAAGCAAATGGAGCAGAGTGGTTCTCCAGATTCAAATGGGACACAAAAGGAGCAGAGTCTGGATGAGTTTGGAGGACAGAGACCAAGAGGGACACGCCATGTAACGTAGCGGTTTATACTGATAGTGAATACATGTAAACTTGATAGATTTGACTCAGTATCATATTATATCCCAGACACAATGCATGGGATCCATTTTCTATCTTTTTTTTTCCAACATCTTTATTGGAGTATAATTGCTTTACAATGGTGTGTTAGTTTCTGCTTTATAACAAACTGAGGGGGCTTCCCTGGTGGCGCAGTGGTTAAGAATCCGCCTGCCAATGCAGGGAACATGGGTTCGAGCCCTGGTCCGGGAAGATCCCACATACCGCGGAGCAACTAAGCCCGTGTGCCGCAACTGCTGAGCCTGCGCTCTAGAGCCTGCGAGCCACAACTACTGAGCCTGTGTGCCACAACTACTGAAGCCCACGTGCCACAACTACTGAAGCCCGCGCACCTAAAGCCTGTGCTCTGCAACAAGAGAAGCCACTGCAACGAGAAACCCGTGCACGGCAACGAAGAGTAGAGCCCCCGTTCGCCACAGCTAGAGAAAGCCCGCACACAGCAACGAAGACCCAACGCAGCCAAAAATAAATAAATAAAATAAATAAATTTATTTAAAAAAACATAAAAAAAGTGAATCAGCTATACATATACGTATATCCCCATATCTCCTCCCTCTTGCGTCTCCTTCCCACCCTCCCTATCCCACCCCTCTAGGTGTGATCCATTTTCTTGATTCCCAAGGTGAAGAGACTTGGCAAAGTTCCATTGCTGAGGAACGGGGGTGGGGAACTGGGTGCAGATTGGCCTGACTCCGGGCCTGGGATTTTGGCTGCCACGCCACACTGCTTCTTAAGCAAAGATGCCTGAAGTCTGGGGAGAAGAAAACAAAGTCGGGAAGAATTCACTGAAGCAGGTTTCTGGGCCATCATGACATTTTGTGCTGAGCTCATGGCCCTTGTCCATCATAGAGTGTACAGTGGAATCATCTAGAATACAGTAGGGAACCACCCAGCTGCCAAGGCAGGAAGAGGACCATAGTAGCATCCCCAAGACAAAGGCTCCCAAGCCTCTAGGAGAGAAAATTGAACACATTTATGAATACTTCCTCACCCTCGATTTCCTATCACCATGGCAACCACCCTGTTATGGATTGAATTGCATCCCCCAAAATTCATGTTGAAGAAGTCTTTACCCCTAGTACCTCACTATGCTACCTTCTTTGGAGACAGGGTCTTTACAGAGGTAATTAGTTAAGCTAAGGTCATTAGGGTGGGCCCTAATTCAAAATGACTGGTGTCCTTATACAAAGGAGACATTTGGACAAAGACAGACATAGAGGGAAGATGCTGTGCAGAGAAACAGAGAGAAGACGGCCGTCTACAAGCCGAGGAGGGAGGCCAGGGACACATCCTTCGCTCGCTGTGAGACAGTGTCTGTCTGTCGTCTCGGCCACCAGTTTGTGGAACTTGGTTACAGCAGCCCTAGCGAATGAATCTACACCCCATGTGGGAAGAGTTATTGTCTCTACCTTACAAATGAGGAAACAGAAGCTCAGAGAGATTTCATGTCCCCCTCAAGGGTCCTTGCATCCAGTAGGAGGCTGAGATATGGGCTGCCAAGCATTTTCCCACTGCCTGGAGCTGCTCCTGCTGGGGGCAAGGGGCAGGGGGTTGGGGAGCCCTGAGGTTTCCCACACCCGGGCCAGGCTGCACCCTCGTGCTGCAGCAGAGGAGGCCCTGACTCTGATTATGATCACTTGTTCCCTTCTGTGGTTACGTAGCAACCGTTCCAATGATCTCCCGGGTACTCACACGGGACAGGGCACCTCCTTCCTGGAGGCGGGAGGGGATCCAATTCCTGGCAGCCAGGAGGAAGAAAGTTTCCTTATTTACACAGTAAAGCTAATGAAAACCTTGTTGGAAGTCCCAGCTCTTTACACCCCCAGGGAGGGGAGGGGGGAACTGAACCCTGGGAAAGTAAACAAGGTGTTCGCAGGAAATGTTTGAAAGTGAAAGTATGTGGCCCTCGGTGGCGGTCCCCTTTCCCATGCTGGTGTCATCCCATCACAGCTCAGGGTTTACTGACTCCCGCCCAGGGCTCTTCTGGCCTTCACCCCTTCGCCCATCCCAGCCTCTCCACACCTTGCAGGGGCAGGGGCTGCTCTTATTTCTCCCTTGGACAGAGAAGGAAACCCAAGATCAAGGAAGCAGGAAAACGAGCCCAAATCCGCCCGGCCAGTTAGTGGCAGAGCTGAGAGTCATACACAGCCTTTACTTGTCTCACCATAGAAATCATCTGGAGACCGTTGCTGAGCACTTGCTGTTTGTCGGAGGGAAGGAGGGAAGAATGAAAACAGGGGCCTGCCTCTCTAGCCTGTCTGCAGGCCTCTGAGCTCCCTCCTGCTAAGAGCCGCTTCACCCACTCGGTCTCCTGAAAGTGCTGTTGAAACTGGGAACCAGGTTGGTCCTGCGACCGAGGCCCCGAGGCCACAAAGCAGGTGCAGCCGCAACCTCACCTCCATCCCGTTCGTCCTGTGACACCGGCTTTCCAGTCTGGGGCTCAGGGAGAGCCAGGGGGTCAGACTCGAAGGATGGAGGGGGCTTAAGGGGGAAGTGACTCACCTTGAACGAGCACATCAGAGGTAAAGAACAACGATTAAGTCCAGCAAAGGGCACAACATCCGCTGGCCCTCCACACGACACTCCCCACCCCCTCACCGGGCCCCGAGGGCTGCACTGGGCTGAGACTGCACAGGAAATGGGGGGAAAGGCCCCTCATCCAGAAAAGGGCCTCAAGGCTCCAAGGGGCCTAAGTGGCCCCTCGCCCTCAGAGGGTGGTGGGGCGCACAGGGAGGCACAGGGCGCTGTGTGAGAGGTGCTGGCCTCTCCTGGAGCTTCAGGCAAAAGCTCCAGAGGACGATTTCTCCGCTGCAGCTCCTTCCTTGAGTAGGAAGACGGGGGAGGGTGAGTCCAGCAGATGCAGCCACTGGACAGGCATAGCTACAGGCACAGCCCTATTCTCCTTTTTTAAAAATTGAGGTAAATTCACATAACATAAAATTAGCCATTTTAAAGTGTACAATTCATTGGTGTTTAGTACATTCACAGGGTTGGACAACTACTGTCTCTGTCTAGTACCAACACACCTTCATCACCCCCAAGAAAGCCCCGATCCCATTAAGCAGGTGCTCCCTTTCCTGGCCTCCCAGCCCCTGGCAAGCCCCCATCTGCATCTGTCTTGATGGAGTCACCTCTTCTGGATATTTCCCACCGATGGAACTGTACGACCCTCCCTTCCTATCAACAACCTGCAGAGCATCAGGTCGAGGAGGGCTGAACTGCAGATTTCATTCTGATATATTTTAACCTTTGTTGAGACTTATTTTGTGTGTGACAAAGAAAGTCACACATTTCATGGTAGAAAACCTAGAAACTGAGAAAATCTCAAAGAAGAAACTTAAAATTGCTCCTTGTCCCATCCCTCAGAATAACTATACCAATATTTCAGAGACAAATATTCCACTTTTTCCCCCCAAGCAAATATCAGTGAGCATCTAGGCTGCTCTACCCGGCTATGTGCCTTGGCTTGGTTTCTTAACCTCTCTGTATCTCCTTTCCTCACCTGTACAATGGAGATGATAATAGTACCTACTTCATGGGTCCATTGAGAGGGTAAATAAGTGAATAATACATGTGAAGCACTGAAAACGGGGCGAGCCACAGAATAAATGCTCAGCCAATGCATCCACGTCAGCTATTATCATATTTTTTCCCACAACTCAATGTCATGAGGATTATTATATCTGCAGAGGAAGAAACTGAGGGTCAGAGAGGTCAAGTAATTTGCCAAAAGGCAAAAGGAAGCAAATATTCTTTTTTGAGTACCTCTGTGTGCTAGGTCATTATCACTGCCTCACTTTACAGAGAAGGAAATTGAGGTGCTGGGAGGTTAGCGTGTCCAAGGTCACACGGCAAGTTGGGGGCAGGGCTGCTTATTAGCAGTCCTGGTGTCTTCCTCCATCCTGCCCCACTGCCTCCTTCCGTGGAACAAAGGCCCCTAATCTGGGATTTACAATCACGTGGCCAGGGCGCCTCACCTCTGTGCGGTTCCAGGCATCCGGTTCTGCCTTCCTGGTTTCCCAGGGCTGCTGTCAGCTTCCTCCCTGGCTGCTTGCTCTGGCCATCTTTGGGCTGTAACTGGAGACACTCCTGCAGTATCTCCAGCGTCTCTCTGAGCTGAGTCAAACACCCCGTGGAAGCAGGCTTGTCAGTGCCCTGGTTTCTACTGCCGGAGCCCCTCGGGTGCTGTTCAGAGACAGCCCAGGGCCTTTGAGCGAGGCCTCTCCAGGGTACACTATCTGCCGTGAGCTCAGGGCCAGGCACCAGGCCTCCGTTCACAGATGCCATCCCCTGAAGCCTCCCACCTCTGCCCTGGAGCAGGGTAAGCCCCGCGAAACACCGAGAAACGCCTCAAGCCCGGTGAAGCACGGAAGACGTCTCAGGCTGGAGCCCAGAGCTCCGCCAGCCCACCATGGTCAGCACTGGATGTTGTTACCGAAACAATTCATTGGGCCGTAGAGCTTTCCCTGAGATTCCACAGGAGGGCTTCGAGGCTGCAGCCTTTTCCCAGGATGCTAATTAGAAGCACAACCCGACCAATACCGCATCATAAGTTATTCAACTTGGAGGACCACAGGGACGCAGGGTTCACGCTGCTGCCCGCGTCCCTCCAGAGCATGCTTGTTCCTGCCGCCCTCCGTCTGTCTGGACATCTCCCGAGACGGGAGTACTTCTCCGCAGGAGCTGCTCCCTAGTCACTGGGCCTAGAGGCCCGCACGGCTGCCTTGGTCCTGGCATCCCCACTGAACCCCATCTGGGCTGCTGCCTGGCTGGGCTGTAGATGAGGCTGCCTGGCTTGTCAAACGGGAGCTGAGTCTGGAAACTGGACACGCCTCCCTTCAGTGAAGTTCCCCCAAAGTCCTCCAGCTCGGGGCTTGGTGGGAGTCGGGTAGACCTTCTGTTCCTGAGTTCCCAGAGCATACACAGGTGAAGACTTATTTGTGAATTTAGAAATTGCAAATGCCTTGGACTCTGTCCGTTGAGGATGTCGGGCACCTGCTAGGTGATGAGATGCCCGAGCACGTGTAGCCCCATTGTGCTGTGCTGCACGGATGGGGGTGCTGTCAGTGTGTGGGTGTGGCTTCGACACCGGGGAAGACTTAGAACGTCCACACGGAATAGACCTGTGGGGCAGGTGATGCCTCTGGGGGCCTCTGCCTACCCAGCCTCTCTCCTTGGCCTTTCTGAACTAATGAAAACTCACTTAATACACCTGGAAAAATCCTATCGTCCACGACCCATGGAGAAGGCTCCCAATGAATAGAGAAGGTTCCCACACTTGGACTTCAATTGAAGGATCAGAGGACAAAGCAACACAATCGCTCTAACCTCTAGACCACACTCCTGTTATGCGTGTGGCAGACCCTCCAGGGGGTGTTCCTCAGCTGGCTCGACTCTCTTCCCCTGCTGCCAAAGCCCAGACCAGATCTGGGCACCCCCTCTCCCACCTGCCCAAGGGAGCTAGTGTCTCTGTGGCCACAGGCAATGAATGTGGCTCAGTTTGAGCCGTTCATGGTCCCTCATTCCCCACATCCATGATTGCTTAGGTGTGGGCTTGGGATGTAACCCTAGCTCCTGACACAAAAGGAGAGGGTCCTTTGGGGATTTGGGGAAGGATTTCCTCCCTGATGGAAAGGATATGTGAGGAGAAATTGCCCCTCCTCTTCCTGGACATGATTCTGTGAAGATAGGCGATCAGAGGCTGAGGCCACCATCTTGCAACCATGAGGCAAACCTGAGGACAAAAGCCAGTAAACCAAGAAGCAGTGTAGAAAGCACCCAGGCCCTTGATAAAATTAAACAACCTGCTCCCAGCTGCCTTTGCACTACTTGTAGATGAGATAATAAATCCTTAGGTGCTGAAGCCGTTGATTTCCAACCTTTAGTGTGTGTATGAGGATCACTCAGGGAGCTTGTTAAAACAGGGATGCACATGGGGGCTGGAGTGAGGCTCCCTAATTTGCATTTTCAGCAGACTCCCAGATGATGCTAATGCTGATCCAGGGACCGAACTTTGAGTAGCCATGGCTGAAAGCAATTTTAGCTGCGTGCTCCATTTCTCACAACCCAAAGCATCCTAGCTGATAAGTGCTTTGGGCTGGTACATGACAACGCAGTTTACTTCATATTCACAAAGCTCTGATGCAACACTAGTTCATTTGATCCTCACCACCGGCTTAGGAGGTGGCTTGCTTTGCAGAAGAGGAAACTGAGACTTAGAAAATTTCATTTGCCAGAAGCCTTTTGTTTGCAAGGGACAGAAACCTGGCTCCAAAGGAGTTTAAGCACAAAGGGAAAATTGTTGACTTAGGTGTCCAGAAAGAATAGGGGAAAATCCAGGCACAGCTGGATCCAGTGATTCAAATGACGTTGCCAGGGCTTCATTTTGTTTCATTCTCTCTGACCTTTGACCACCTTTCTTCAAGTAGCAGAGAACCTGACCACTAGCAACCCAGGGCTCCCATCCCATCACACTGGATTAAGACTCTAGAGTGGAGTGTTTCTCTTGCCCAGTGTCCACATATGAAACCCCTGGACCAATCCCCGGGAGGAAAGAATGGAAACAGTGAGAATGGTTAGGAAGTGACCCAAATTGCCAGGCATGAGATAACATGGCTCATATCAGGCTGGGAGGCATGAAGGTTGTGAAAAGCAGTCAGTGTGTTTAAATTCAAATACCTTTGTAAGATTTTCATTTCAATATATTTAAAAATCAGACAAAGAACAGTCAGCTCTACCCACCACCAGAGCCTCCCATCGAGCCTCTTAGATAGCCTCAACCACCAAAGGGCAGACAGCAGAAGCAAGAAAAACTACAATCCTGCAGGCTGTGGACCAAAAACCACAGTTACAGAAAGATAGAGAAGATGAAAAGGCAGAGGGCTATGTACCAGATGAAGGAACAAGAAAAAACCCCAGAAAAACAACTAAATGAAGTGGAGATAGGCAACCTTCCAGAAAAAGAATTCAGAATAATGATAGTGAAGATGATCCAGGACCTCGGAATAAGAATGGAGGCAAAGATTGAGAAGATGCAAGAAATGATTAACAAAGACCTAGAAGAATTAAAGAACAAACAAACAGAGATGACCAATACAATAACTGAAATGAAAACTACACTAGAAGGAATCAATAGCAGAATAACTGAGGCAGAAGAACGGATAAGTGACCTGGAAGACAGAATGGTGGAATTCACTGCTGCGGAACAGACTAGAGAAAAAAGAATGAAAAGAAATGAAGACAGCCTAAGAGACCTCTGGGACAACATTAAACGCAACAACATTCGCATTATAGGGGTCCCAGAAGGAGAAGAGAGAGAGAAAGGACCAGAGAAAATATTTGAAGGGATTATAGTCGAAAACTTCCCTAACATGGGAAAGGAAATAGCCACCCAAGTCCAGGAAGCGCAGAGAGTCCCATACAGAATAAACCCAAGGAGAAACACGCCGAGACACATAGTAATCAAAGTGGCAAAAATTAAAGACAAAGAAAAATTATTGAAAGCAGCAAGGGAAAAACGACAAATAACATACAAGGGAACTCCCATAAGGTTAACAGCTGATTTCTCAGCAGAAACTCTGCAAGCCAGAAGGGAGTGGCATGATATACTTAAAGTGATGAAAGGGAAGAACCTACAACCAAGATTACTCTACCCGGCAAGGATCTCATTTAGATTTGATGGAGAAATCAAAAGCTTTACAGACAAGCAAAAGCTAAGAGAATTCAGCACCACCAAACCAGCTCTACAACAAATGCTAAAGGAACGTCTCTAAGTGGGAAACACAAGAGAAGAAAAGGACCTACAAAAACAAACCCAAAACAATTAAGAAAATGGTCATAGGAACATACATATCGATAATTACCTTAAACGTGAATGGATTAAATGCCCCAACCAAAAGACATAGACTGGCTGAATGGATACAAAAACAAGACCCATATATATGCTGTCTACAAGAGACCCACTTTAGACCTAGGGACACATACAGACTGAAAGTGAGGGGATGGAAAAAGATATTCCGTGCAAATGGAAATCAAAAGAAAGCTGGAGTAGCTATACTCATATCAGATAAAATAGACTTTAAAATAAAGAATGTTACAAGAGACAAGGAAGGACACTACATAATGATCCAGGGATCAATCCAAGAAGAAGATATAACAATTATAAATATATATGCACCTAACATAGGAGCACCTCAATACATAAGGCAACTGCTGACAGCTATAAAAGAGGAAATCGACAGTAACACAATAATAGTGGGGGACTTTAACACCTCACTTACACCAATGGACAGATCATCCAAAATGAAAATAAATAAGGAAACAGAAGCTTTAAATGACACAATAGACCAGATAGATTTAATTGATATATATAGGACATTCCATCCAAAAACAGCAGATTACACGTTGTTCTCAAGTGCGCATGGACCATTCTCCAGGATAGATCACATCTTGGGTCACAAATCAAGCCTCAGTAAATTTAAGAAAATTGAAATCATATCAAGCATCTTTTCTGACCACAACGCTATGAGATTAGAAACGAATTACAGGGGAAAAAACGTAAAAAAGACAAACACATGGAGGCTAAACAATACGTTACTAAATAACCAAGAGATCACTGAAGGAATCAAAGAGGAAATCAAAAAATACCTAGAGACAAATGACAATGAAAACACGACGACCCAAAACCTATGGGATGCAGCAAAAGCAGTTCTAAGAGGGAAGTTTATAGCTATACAAGCCTACCTAAAGAAACAAGAAAAATCTCAAGTAAACAATCTAACCTTACACCTAAAGAAACTAGAGAAAGAAGAACAAACAAAACTCAAAGTTAGCAGAAGGAAAGAAATCATAACGATCAGAGCAGAAATAAATGAAATAGAAACAAAGAAAACAATAGCAAAGATCAATAAAACTAAAAGTTGATTCTTTGAGAAGATAAACAAAATTGATAAGCCATTAGCCAGACTCATCAAGAAAAAGAGGGAGAGGACTCAAATCAATAAAATCAGAAATGAAAAAGGAGAAGTTACAACAGACACCGCAGAAATACAAAGCATCCTAAGAGACTACTACAAGCAACTTTATGCCAATAAAATGGACAACCTGGAAGAAATGGACAAATTCTTAGAAAGGTATAACCTTCCAAGACTGAACCAGGAAGAAACGGAAAATATGAACAGACCAATCACAAGTAATGAAATTGAAACTGTGATTAAAAATCTTCCAACAAACAAAAGTCCAGGACCAGATGGCTTCAGAGGTGAATTATCTCAAACATTTAGAGAAGAGCTAACACCCATCCTTCTCAAACTCTTCCAAAAGATTGCAGAGGAAGGAACACTCCCAAACTCATTCTATGAGGCCACCATCACCCTGATACCAAAACCAGACAAAGACACTACAAAAAAAGAAAATTACAGACCAATATCACTGATGAATATAGATGCAAAAATCCTCAACAAAATACTAGCAAACAGAATCCAACAACACATTAAAAGGATCATACACCACGATCAAGTGGGATTTATCCCAGGGATGCAAGGATTCTTCAATATACGCAAATCAATCAATGTGATACACCATATTAACAAATTGAAGAATAAAAACCATATGATCATCTCAGTAGATGCAGAAAAAGCTTTTGACAAAATTCAACACCCATTTCTGATAAAAACTCTCCAGAAAGTGGGCATAGAGGGAACCTACCTCAACATAATAAAGGCCATATATGACAAACCCACAGCAAACATCATTCTCAATGGTGAAAAACTGAAAGCATTTCCTCTAAGATCAGGAACGAGACAAGGATGTCCACTCTCACCACTATTATTCAACATAGTTCTGGAAGTCCTAGCCACGGCAATCAGAGAAGAAAAAGAAATAAAAGGAATACAAATTGGAAAAGAAGAAGTAAAACTGTCACTGTTTGCGGATGACATGATACTATACATAGAGAATCCTAAAACTGCCACCAGAAAACTGCTAGAGCTAATTAATGAATATGGTAAAGTTGCAGGATACAAAATTAATGCACAGAAATCTCTTGCATTCCTATACACTAATGATGAAAACTCTGAAAGAGAAATTATGGAAACACTCCCATTTACCATTGCAACAAAAAGAATAAAATACCTAGGAATAAACCTACCTAGGGAGACAAAAGACCTGTATGCAGAAAACTATAAGACACTGATGAAAGAAATTAAAGATGATACCAACAGATGGAGAGATATACCATGTTCTTGGATTGGAAGAATCAACATTGTGAAAATGAGTATACTACCCAAAGCAATCTACAGATTCAATGCAATCCCTATCAAATTACCAATGGCATTTTTTACGGAGCTAGAACAAACCATCTTAAAATTTGTATGGAGACACAAAAGACCCCGAATAGCCAAAGCAGTCTTGAGGGAAAAAAATGGAGCTGGAGGAATCAGACTCCCTGACTTCAGACTATACTACAAAGCTACAGTAATCAAGACAATATGGTACTGGCACAAAAACAGAAACATAGATCAATGGAACAAGATAGAAAGCCCAGAGATTAACCCACGCACCTATGGTCAACTAATCTATGACAAAGGAGGCAAAGATATACAATGGAGAAAAGACAGTCTCTTCAATAAGTGGTGCTGGGAAAACTGGACAGCTACATGTAAAAGAATGAAATTAGAATACTCCCTAACACCATACACAAAAACAAACTCAAAATGGATTAGAGACCTAAATATAAGACTGGACACTATAAAACTCTTAGAGGAAAACATAGGAAGAACACTCTCTGACATAAATCACAGCAAGATCTTTTTTGATCCACCTCCTAGAGTAATGGAAATAAAAACAAAAATAAACAAGTGGGACCTAATGAAACTTCAAAGCTTTTGCACAGCAAAGGAAACCATAAACAAGACGAAAAGACAACCCTCAGAATGGGAGAAAATATTTGCAAATGAATCAACGGACAAAGGATTAATCTCCGAAATATATAAACAGCTCATTCAGCTCAATATTAAAGAAACAAACACCCCAATCCAAAAATGGGCAGAAGACCTAAATAGACATTTCTCCGAAGAAGACATACAGATGGCCACGAAGCACATGAAAAGATGCTCAACATCACTAATTATTAGAGAAATGCAAATCAAAACTACAATGAGGTATCACCTCACTCCTGTTAGAATGGGCATCATCAGAAAATCTACAAACAACAAATGCTGGAGAGGGTGTGGAGAAAAGGGAACCCTCTTGCACTGTTGGTGGGAATGTAAATTGATACAGCCACTATGGAGAACAATATGGAGGTTCCTTAAAAAACTAAAAATAGAATTACCATATGACCCAGCAATCCCACTACTGGGCATATACCCAGAGAAAACCGTAATTCAAAAAGACACATGCACCCGAATGTTCATTGCGGCACTATTTACAATAGCCAGGTCATGGAAGCAACCTAAATGCCCATCAGCAGACGAATGGATAAAGAAGATGTGGTACATATATACAATGGAATATTACTCAGCCATAAAAAGGAACGAGATTGAGTCATTTGTTGAGACGTGGATGGATCTAGAGACTGTCATACAGAGTGAATCTTTTGTCATTTACAGACAGTTCTGGGTGTACTCTGATGATTTTGCAAATATGTTCCTATAAAAGGGTTTCATCTTCAAGAAATTCATGGAAAAGACTCTGACAAGTACAGGTTTCTGGTAACTGACTGTACTGCTGAACTGAATGAATAAGCGTTTTCAGAACTCTAATGAAAAACTGATGAACTCATAAAAGTGCTAACAAAAGATCAAGATGAAAAAAAAATTAATTACATGGGACTGAGTGAACTGATGAGGATGAGTATAATTTTTGTGACTTTCTGTCTGAATTAAAAAAAAAAAAATCCCACAAGGACTCAGAGGCAAAGAATATACAAATCAATTTTCACTGCAAAGTAAAGGAGCTGTTGCAGTGGAGGATTACTGGACTGAATGTCAATATTATGACATAGTATGAGTGTGTTTCATGTTTGGTAATTGCCGTCATTGTTGCTTTTGTTGTGGTCATCCATGTACAATGCTTGGTGTCAGTCTATTTATCTCTTGTAAAAATAAAGCACAGTGTGTGTGTGTGTGTGAAAAAAATAAATAAATAAAAAATAAAAAAATAAAAATCAGACAAAAATACTTTACCAGAATTCCTGTTGCAGGGCTTGGTCCTGAAAAAGTGACTCCCTGTGGTTGTAGTTTTTATCTGAGCCTCCAGCTTGGAGATGTTAATTATTACCTCCTTCATGAGTTATGGGGCCCTGAGAGCAGAAAACATGTCATTCATTCATTTCCTCAACAAATATTTGTGTGCCCAGCTCCAGGAATGGCAGTGATAATGCTGTGTCCGTCCCAGTGAGGACGTGGCATCTGGGCAGTCGGGCTCCCTGTGGACCAGGCATCCAGGAGGTGCGTCTTTGTGCCCCTCCTGGAGCACAAAGAACCACTTCAGCACACTCTCCTCAAATTTCATTCTATGATTGTAATATTCAGCTTTGTCTTGGCTTTGAATAAAGACTGATTTTACCATCTGCCAATTTAGAATTTGGTCAAAGGCACATTTAGTGACCCCCAGAAAGTGTGCATGCACGCACGCGCATGCGCGCACACACACACACACACACATGCCTCGTTATCCCAATGTCTCCAAGCCTCGCCAGGCTGGAGTTATGATCACATTAACCATAATCCCTATGGTTGGCAAGTAGTTCTTTTGTTTATATGCTCAGCCTTTTCCATCCCAAAGAGCATATTAGCTGGGTCAGAATGGATCTCAAATATCTGCTTCCAGATGATCTTCAGATCCCCGGTACTGCCCTCTGGACCTGAAGTCTTGAATCTGACTTGTTTTGCCAAAATTCCACTTCTCTCTTCAATTCCCTTGCAAAGATCCCCCAGTACTTTTGGTGGCTGTGTAAATTCATCCATCTCTGGTTCACAGAAAGACAAGGAAATCACAGTTGGGGTGGTTTGGGCTGATATTAGATTTGGACCTAGTTAGATTTGGGCTTCCACGCGGTGATGCCCACCCACATGGCGCTGCCCATTCATGTGGTCATGCCCATTCATGCAGTGATCCGTCTACATGGTGATGCCCATTATTGCAGTGATGCCCAGCTACATGGTGATGCCCATCTATGCGGTGATGCCCATCAGCCAGGCAGAGCAGCCATCTTGGAAGTTCTGCTCGAAGACTCGGGATAAAACTGGGGCATCTAGAGAGGAGAGCAGACACAAAAGGGAACTCACCCTGGGTTACAACCAGGGTTGAAAGGCAGGGAGAAAGCAGAGCAGATGTAAATGGAAGAGACAAAGAAGCAGTATCCGGAGAAAGGGCAGTGCAAGATGGCTGAGTCCAGGCAGGAGCATTTCTGGAGGGAAGGAGAAATGCAGTGAAAGCACCAAGAGGGCCAAGTCAAGGGGGACTGACAACAGCAGAGCAGGCGAGTGGCAGAGGCGAGTGCCTGCCTGCCTGGACCTTCTCCCTGACCCTGGAGGTGGGCACAGCAGACACTGCGATCCTGTGATCTCTAGTTCCCAAATGAGTCTGCTGAGGACCAGAGAACTGTAGGGACTTCTTCAAAGTCACACAGCTTATTCTAATGCTCATGTGTCCTGGGACCTTGGCCAGTGTCCTTTTGGCTCCATGCAGCTGCCAGGGGCAGTGATCACTCCAATGGGCAGCAGCTGCGCAGGGAGAATCGGTCATTGGAAAGGTCAGCTGAACTACAGCTCAAACACGTTGAGATCTGAATTTTTTTTAAAACCCACACAAGCCTGCTGAAATTAACCATCCAACTTCGCCATCCAACTGTCCTCTCAGGAGGCAGAGTTTGTGGATAAATTTCTGTAGGTCATTACAAGTTTCCAAAAATAGTCTTCCTTCTCTGTGTTGGGGAAACCGACCAGACTTCCCAGGAGACATGACGATACCAGAGGCTTCCCTGCATCCACTAAATGGAAAACAAGCCTTTAGCACTGTTGTGAATTCCCTAAACCACTGGTTCTCCACCCTGACCGAGAGTTTAAGTCCTTTGTGATGTTGTCTCCCAGCCAGGGGATGGTTCGCCCCCAGCCCTACCACCAGCTGGTCCCATCTACTGCGGGGAGCCTGGGAGAGAGATGATCACTAAGGTGACCCAAGGCCCTGGGGGCGGGCAGACACAGACACACAGCAGCTGCCACTGCTGGGCACGCAGCCTATGCCCTGCTCTGGGGGGACTCCAGAGGGCCTTCGGCCAGCTGAGGCCTCAGACCCGAGGCCTGCGGGGCTGCCTGGAGAGAGCTGCTTGGAGAGAGTCTTCTTGGTCTCTGCACACTCCTGTTGGATCATGGAGACCCCAGGGACCATCTCCAACTGGGGAGACTGAGGCCAGGAGTGGAACTGACACTTAGCAGCAGAGCTGGGACTTACCCTCAGTGGTCCTGATACCTGCTCCTTCTTTGGGGTGATGTCTTGATGCAATGGGCCCCCCAGGATCCCATAGAGGGGGCTGAACAGTGCTGCCGTGGATGGCATTCATTAATTCATTCATTCACTCAGTAGGCATACCAGATGTCTACTATATTAGTTTCCCAGGGCTACCATAACAAATTACCAAAAATTTGGTGACCTGAAATAACAGGAAGTTATTCTTGTACAGTTCTGGAAGCAAGAAGTCCTAAGTCAAGGTGTTGCCAGGGTAGCGCTCCCTCCGAAGGATCTAGGGGTGAATCCTTCCTTGCCTCTTCCAGCTTCTGGTGGCTCCAGGCATTCCTTGGCTGATGGCTGCATCACTCCAAACTCTGCCTCCTGAACGTGTCCTGAGCTGCTGAAGTGCAGGCCTGGGCACCTTGAGACCAGAGCAGAGTGTGGTGACACCATGGCATGAAGACTTGGCTTTTGAATTTCAGGGGCCACAGGCAAGTGGCACGCCTTTCCTGGAGCTGCCCTGGATGCACAGCGAGGCGTAACAGCAAGGGGAGCAATCTGCATCCCCAGAGGCTGGACAGGCCAAGGGAGTCCAAGGAAGGAACCAGACTAGAGACTTCCTGGAAAAAATTCTGCCCAAGAGGCTGCTTGCTGGGCAAGGGGACCTCCAGGGTGAACCCTAGGGCTGGAGATGTGATGGGCAGAAGCTGTGAGAGGTCAGACAGAGAGTGCACCTCCCACGCCAAGAGCTCCAGGTGGTGACAAGGGTGGGTATCAGGGGAGGGGGATATCCCTGAAGAGCCCACAGAACACCCTATGAAAGTGAGAGGAGAAAGAGGGTCATTATGGGTGAGTTGTTCACCCCCACCCACCAAATATTTTGAAGTCCTAACACCCAATACCTGTGAATGTGACCTTATTTGTGAATGGGGTTGTGACTAATGTCATTGGTGAAGATGAGGTCACACCGGAGTAGGAGGGGCTCTTAATCCACTGTGACTGGGGTCCTTATAAGAAGAGGGAAAACTGGGCACAGGCACAGAGAGGAGAAGACCGTGTGAAGACAGAGGCAGAGACTGGAGTGATGCTTGCACAGCCAAGGAACACTTAGAGCCAAGAGAAGCTGGAAGAAGCAAGCGAGGATCCTCCGCTGGAGACTTCAGAGGGAGCACGGCTCTGCCAAAACCATGATTTCGGACTTCTGGCCTCCAGATTGTGAGAGAATAGATTTCTGTTGATTGAAGTGCCCCATACTGTGGCTCTTTGTTATGGCAGCCCTAGGAAATTAACAAGAGGACCAACCTTTGAGCATCCACCACATAGCAGGTACCAGGAGCCAGATATTCCAACAGGAATTCAACAGAACTGCCTTGCCTTCACATCTCCTCTCCCTTTGCTCACCCTTCTCCTCCAGCTCTGGAGGAGCCAGACACGGCAAAGCCTATGGGGGAGAGGGGAGGAAAAACATGAGCCGAAGGACACACAATGCCCTCGTTGCTGCTGTTGTTCTGCCTGAACTGGGGGAAGGGTACTGCTTCAAATGGGATGTGAGAGAAAAAAAAGAAAAAAGGAAAAAAAGGTCTGCCTTAGATTAGACTGGAATCTTTTTCTTTTTTTTAATTAATTAATTTATTTTTGGCTGCATTGGGTCTTCATTGCAGCACCCAGGCTTTCTCTAGTTGCGGTGAGCGGGGGCTACTCTTCGTTGCGGTGCACAAGCTTCTCATTGTGGTGGCTTCTCTTGTTGCGGAGTACGGGCTCTAGGTGCGTGGGCTCAGTAGTTGTGGTTCGTGGGCTTTAGAGCACCGACTCAGTAGTTGTGGTGCACGGGCTTAGTTGCTCCGTGGCACGTGGGATCTTCCCGGACCAGGGATCAAACCCATGTCCCCTGCATTGGCAGGTGGATTCTTAACCACTATACCACCAGGGAAGCCCTAGACTGGAATCTTTATACTATCTGAAAATGACCAGAACGGGGTACGGGATCCACCTATATAGTGTGGGAAATTGCCTCCAAGAGCCAAGAATGGGAAAGAATTCATAGGAAACATGCAGGTAGAAATATCTGATGGGCTCTGATACGAAACTTCCCCCAAAGCCTCAGCAGGAGCCAGAGTGCCTCTCTGGAGACGAGGGTGGCGGCAGGAGGTTATCTCGGAATCCTTGCCTTCCTTTGTGCTTTTCCAAAATGGAAAGAACCCTCAATTCAGCTTCACAGAAGTCTTCTCCAGGGACTGAAACCTAACCTGGAGCCCAGGTCACTGCAGGGGAATGATCCAGAATTCAGGGAATTGTAAAACATGTACTCAGGCAACAGCTTTACCTGGAGGCTGGCCAACGAAAGTCACCTGGTGGCCAGGGCAATGTTCTGTAGTTGAAGGAGTGCTTTCCGAGAGGGGAAATCCTTTGCGACTGGAGATGGCGATACAAATGCCAGCGTAAATAGAGCAGGGTTTCCTGGTTGAGGGCACAGGTGCTCGAGGCAGACAGTGTGGGTCTTTGTTCTGGCCATCTGTGCAGTTGGCTAAGCGGCTTTATCATCAGGGTCAACTGCAGGAAACAAAAGCCTCTAGTAGTTTCTAGGCAAAAAGAGAATTAGTACAGGGAATTAGGTGCTTACAAAGTCATCTGAAGGCTGAAGGGAGTAGGGGGCTCTAGACTCGGTCTCCAGGAGTATTTAAAGAGTAGATAGGATTTGTTTTCATCGGTATGAGAAGATACCGACATGTCAGTGACTGTTGTCAAGGAAGAAGTGTGTTATCCTCACAGATCCCTAGAAACAGAAGGCATAGCGTGCTATGTAGGGCCACATGGGGAAGCACCATGGTCTGCTGGGGGCAGTGGGAGCAAGGGGAAAACATGGACAAGAAAGAGCCTTTATCATCGTTTCCAGGGGAAGGAACTTGCTGCAGGGTAGGCAGGCTTGGGTTGGGATTGGCTGGTGTGAATAACTTCAGCAGACTGTGGGGCATAGGTGCTGACCTTAGTTGTCTGGTACCTGGCCTTGGGGTGATTAGGGCAGGTGAATAGAGGCTCAGATGGTGAGAGTCTTAGAGGAGGTGGCTGGGGGTATGGGCTCTGGGTTATTGGCCGGTTTGCATAGGAAACACATGTGTACAGACCAGCCATTTGGCTGTCTCTAGGAATCAGCTACCCTGGAAGGGACAGTCCCTCCAGGGTCAGCAAGGCCCCAAGATGTCAAAGCATCAAAAATACAGAATAAAAAGACTCGATTAATTCAAGAATGATTTCTTTACTACTGTAGAATTGACCAATAGGATGCGGAATGGTTTCTGCGACCTTCTGGAAGGTGAGGCAACAGGCCACAAGGAAGCTACTGAGTGCGAGAGGATACAGACATGTATATAAACCGCTAGCAGAGCTAAAGGCATCAAGTCTTCATAGTGACTGCTGCCATTCTTATTATTGTTTTGAATTCTGTAACTTGGGCAGCACAGACAATGATCATTAGGCTTGAACTTAAAAAGGGAAAATGTCCCTGTCATTTGATTATCCATTAACACAGTACTCCCAGGGACACAGGTCTGATCGCATGTGCGTACTTGTCAGCCCTTAGATGTACCACGTTAAATTGAACTGCGGTGTAATGGGGATAAGGGAGTAGTTCTGAACCTTATCTTTCCATGAGGGCTTGAGCATTGTTGGGGGTAAAGTTGCCTATGAGAGGACCTAGCAAAAATTGTTTCCAGCACCTTCCTGAAATATCCCAAGAGCTCTTCCATACGTGTAATGTTTTCTGCTGCCCACCAGGTAAGCAGCGGAGTGAGGCGAGCCCCAAAGCAGGGTGATGAGGAGGCAAACCCTAAACCCAGCCAAGGAGGGCCAACCTCTGAGTCTGTTTCCTGGAGTTGGGGAAACAAAGCGAGGGAACCGTTCAGTGGGTGGGGCCTCAGGGACAGCACGGGGGGCAGACCACAGAGCCCCCCCAAGTCAACACAGGCCAATGTTGGCTCCTTCCACCTGGCTTGTCCCACCCAGTTACCCTGACTGAAATTGCATTTCTCTGCACTTTCACTCACAACTTTTATGGGTTGCATTTTTATTTTAATGAAATAGCTCTTTTTTTTATTTTTAAATTTATTTTGGCTGCATTGGTCTTCCTTGCTGCACATGGGCTTTCTCTAGTTGCGGTGAGTGGGGGCTACTCTACGTTGCAGTGCGCCGGCTTCTCACTGCGGTGGCTTCTCTTGTGGAGCACGGGCTCTAGGCGCGCGGGCTTCAGTGGTTGCGGCACGCGGGGTTAGTTGCTCCATGGCATGTGGGATCTTCCTAGACCAGGGCTCGAACCCATGTCTCCTGCACTGGCAGGCGGATTCTTAACCACTGCACCCCCAGGGAAGTCCATTATGGGTTGTATTAATAACATGTCTCTCACAGTCACAAAAGTAATAGACACTCACTGTAAGACAGAGACGTGTACACTGTATAAAAATAAATCACCACACTGACAAGGATGGCTATACTGCAAAGGATAACAGCAGGTGTTGTAAGGATGTGGAGCGATTCGAGCCCTCAGACACAGCTGGCGTTTAGCACAGCTGCTCTGCAGAACAGTCTGGCAGTTCCTCAAAATGTTAAACAGAGTTATCCCATGACCCGGCAATTCCACTCGTAGGGATATACACAAGAGACATGAAAACATATGTCCACATAAGAGCTTGCCCATGAATGTTCATGGCAGAATTATTCATAATAGCCTAAAAGTGGAATCAACCCAAATGTCCATCAACTGATGAAGAGATAAAGAAAATGTGGTCTATCCATACAATGAATATAATTCAGCAATAAAAAGGAACGAAATCGGGGAGGGGGAAGGGTAAGCTGGGACGAAGTGAGAGAGTGGCATGGACATATATACACTACCAAATGTAAAATAGGTAGCTAGTGGGAAGCAGCCGCATAGCACAGGGAGATCAGCTCGGTGCTTTGTGACCACCTAGAGGGGTGGGATAGGGAGGGTGGGAGGGAGACGCAAGAGGGAGGAGATATGGGGATATATGTATATGTATAGCTGATTCACTCTGTTATAAAGCAGAAACTAACACACCATTGTAAAGCAATTATATTCCAAAAAAGATGTTATAAAAAAAAAGGAATGAAGTACTGATACAGGCTACAACATGGATGAACCTTGAAAATATTAGGCTAAGTGAAATAACTCACAAAAGACCACATATTGTAAGGAATGTCCAGAAAAGGCAAATTATAGACAGAAAGTATATTAGTGGTTGCTTAAGCCTGGGGTGGATGAGATGGGGAGTGACTACTAATGGGTACGGAGTTTCTTTTGTGATTACAAAAATGTTCCAAAATTGAGGGTGGTAATGGTTGCACAACCCTATGAATATACTAGAAATCATTGAATTATAGTCCTTAAATGGGTGGATTTTATGGTATATAAATTAAATCTCAATGAAGCTGTTATAAAAATTAGTTATGAAAACTTATGTCCACACAAAGACCTGCATACGGATGTTTATAGCAGCTTTATTCATAATTGCCAAAACATGGAAGCAACCAAGATGCCCTTTAGTAAGTGAATGGATATTGCAGTACTTCCAGACAATGGAATATTATTCAGCGCTAAAAAGAAGTGAGCTATCAAGCCATGGAAAGACATGAAGGAAACTTAAATGCATATTACTAAGTGGAAGAAGCCAATCTGAGAAGGCTACATACTGTATGAGTCCAATAATCTGATTTTCTGGAAAAGGCTAAATTATGCAGACAGTAAAAAGATCAGTGGTTGCCAGGGTTGGGGGAATGGAGGGAGGGATGAATAAGTAGAGCACAGAGGATTTTTAGGGCAGTGAAACTATTCTGTATGATACCATAACAGTAGATACATATCATTACATACTTGTCAAAACCCATAGAATGTACAACACCAAGAGTCAACCCTCCTATAAACTATGGACTCTGGGTGATCATGATGTTTCCACATGGGATCATCCATGGTAACAAGTGTACCACACCCTGGGGGATGTTGATGGTGGGAGTGGAGGTGGTGAATGTCAGAGACCAGGGTGCATATGGGAACACTCTGTACTTTTCTACTCAGTTTTGATGTGAACCTAAAACTGGTCTTAAAAAATGAGGCCTATTTTTTAAAAAAATCACTTAAAATTAAAAAAATCACTTAACAGTCTGATCACATACACACATGATAACTCAAACATTTTAATCATGTGCTTGGAGTCTTTGTAAAGACTTTTTTATATAGTTTCACGTTACAGTATTTTAGCCTGTTTTTCTTCACTTAGCAATATAATGTACACATTTTTCTATGTCAATAAAGGCTTTATTACACTTTAAAATATCTGCATGGAAATCCATTATGTAGATGAGCTATAATTTATTTGAACATTCCACATTTTTAGACATCCTTTTAATTTGTGTTAGTATAAAGAACACAGTGGTAAACATCACATGCTCTTGGAATAAATTCTTAATGATAATAAATAGTGAATATTTGTTGAGTGCTTATAAGGGCCAGTGAATGATCAAATGCTGTACAATTTGTCTCGATTAACAGATGCTCAGAGAAACTTAGGAAGCAGGTACTATAATTGACCCCATTTTACAGATGAAGTGACTGAGGTTTGGAAATATGAAATGACTTGCCCAAGGTTAAACAGCTAGTAAATGACGAAGCCTGCAATCAAACTTAGGTTCAGCTGATTCTAGAACTTTGAGCTATTAATTGTTTCTGACTCCTAAACACACGGAATTAGTTTCTGTAAATTTTCATTCTTTTGATACCTTTTGTCAAATGGCCTTCCGGAAAATTCACAATAATTTATAGTCTCCACCAAAAATGCAGGAAAGTACTAATGACTCTCACCAACACTGGTTTTATAGTTCTATGTAATCTTTGTGCTAATTTGATAGTCAAAAAATGATTTCCTGTTACTGTTTCAATTTGTAATTTTTTTTTAAGGGGCAGAGTTGTCATCTCTGAGGATGTAGACATGTTTTCTTTTTGTTCTTTTTCTTTTTTAATTGAAGTATAGTTGATTTACAATGTGTTAGTTTCAGGTATACAGTAAAGTGATTCAGTTATATATATGTATATATTTATATATATAAATATATATATATATATTTCAGATTCTTTTCCCTTATAGGTTATTACAAAATATTGAGTATAGTTCCCTGTGCTATACAGTAGCTCCTTGCTGGTTATCTATTTTATATATAGTAGTGTGTATATGTCAATCCCAAACTCCTAGTTTATCCCTCCCCCGCTCTTTCCCCTTGGGTAACCATAAGTTTGTTTTCTATGTCTGTGGGTCTATTCCTGTTTTGTAAATAAGTTCATTTGTATCTCTCTCTCTTTTTTTTTTTAAGATTTCACATATAAGAGATATAATATGATATTTGTCTTAGTCTGGCTTACTTCACTCAGTATGATAATCTCTAGGTTCATCCATGTTGTTGCAAATGGTATTATTTCATTCTTTTTTATGGCTGAGTAATATTACATTGTATATCTGTACCACATCTTCTTTATCCATTCATCTGTTGATGGACATTTAGGTTGCTTCTATGTCTTGGCTATTGTACATAGTGCTGCAATGAACACCAGGGTGCATGTGTCTTTTCGAATTATAGTTTTCTCCAGGTATATGCCCAGGAGTGGGAATGCTGGATCATACGGCAACTCTATTTTTAGTTTTTTAAGGAACTTCCGTACTGTTCTCCATAGTGGTTGTACCAGTTTACTTACCAACCAAGATATAGAAGGGTTCCTTTTTCCCCACACCCTCTCCATCATTTATTGTTTGTAGACTTTTTGATGATGGTCATTCTGACCAGCGTGAGGTGATACCTCATTGTAGTTTTGATTTGCATTTCTCTAAAAATTAGTGATGTTGAGTATTTTTTTCACATTCCTGTTGGCCATCTGTATGTCTTCTTTGGAGAAATGTCTATTTAGATCTTCTGCTCATTTGCAATTTGTAATTTTTAAGTTACTTGAGAGATTGTATATTTTTATGTTTATTGGCTGTATTCATTTATTTTCTCAAGGATCAACTTTGTACCTGCTTTTTTTCTCTTCCATTGGGCTTTTTTCTTATTATTTGTTTAGCAATAGCCTTGTTGTTATATAATTTTCAAATATTTTCACACTTCATGCTTTTGCATTGTAACTTGACAATTTCCATTATTTTTCGTATTGACTTTTATTTTTAGACTTTAAAAGTGTTCCCTTACCAACTCCTCTAGACACGAGTACAGTAGCAATGAAGTTCCACAATGAGCAAGCTGACAACAGCTAGTCAGGGAGCCAGCTCCTGAAATGGTTTAAAACCAGTCTCTGCTCTTATTTTCTCTCCAATCAAATCCAGAATAAATATCCATATTCTTTGCTTTCTGCCTGGAAAAGTCAGAATACACATCAGATGTAGGAGGCCAGTATCAAAAGCGCAATTTGGAGCTGACATTTGGTCCATAAGACAGCAAAAATTACAGCAAATTCCTCCATACTTTTGCTAATTGATGAAAAATTTTAAGGTATAATTCACATACCATGAAATTCATCACTTAAAAGTATAAAATTTAATGGCTTCTATTATATTCACAAGGTTGTACAACAATCACTACTACTTAATTTCAGAATGTTTTCATCACCCCCCAAAATGACACTCCGTACCCATTAAGCAGTCAATCCCCATTTCCCCTCCCACCAGCCCTGGGATCCAATAATATACTTTCTGTCTCTATGGATTTGCCCATTTCCTATAAATGGAATCCTACAACATGTAGTCTCTGTCTAGTTTCTTTCACTTTGCATGTTTTTTTTTTTTTTTTAATGATTTTTTTTTTTCTTTTGTCTGCGTTGGGTCTTCATTTCTGTGCACGGGTTTTCTCTAGTTGTGAGCAGGGGCTACTCTTTGCTGTGGTACGCGGGCTCCTCATTGTGGTGGCTTCTCTCGTTGCTGAGCACGGGCTCTAGGAGCGCAGGCTTCAGCAGTTGTAGCACACGGGCTCAGTAGTTGTGGCTTGTGGGCTTTAGAGCGCAGGCTCAGTAGTTGTGGCTCACGGGCTTAGTTGGTCCACGGCATGTGGGATCTTCCCGGACCAGGGCTTGAACCCGTGTCCCCTGCATTGGCAGGCGGATTCTTAACCACTGCACCACCAGGGAAGCCCTAGCATGTTTTTAAGTTTCATCCATGCCGTAGTTTGAGTCAGTGATTTTCTTTTTGTGGCCAAATAATATTCCGTTGTATGGAATTTTGTTCCTCTGTTTGATGTTGATGGACATTTGGTTGTTTCCACTTTTTGGCTATTATGAATAATGCTGCTATAAAAATTCATTGCTACAAATTTTCATGTGGAGGTAAGTTTTCATTTCCCTTGGGTATATATCCAGGAGAATGGCTGTATCATATGGTAACAATGTTCAACATTTTGGAAAACTGCTAAACTTTTCCATAGAGTCTACACTATTTTTCATTCCCACCAGCAATGTGTGAGGGTTCCAATTTCTCCACATCCCTGCCAACCCTTGTTATTTTAAAATGTATTTATTTTTATTATGGCCATCCTAGTGGGAGAGACTTTTACACTGGGTGAACTTTGAGTCTGTTAAAATAAAGACAAGCTTTCTGAATGTGGGTCTTCCAGGGAACTACTAGACAGGTCAAATGATGATCGTTCTTTGTGAATGACGTTTTGAAAGAATTCCAGCTTTGTTCTGCTCCATCCAGGACGGGGAATGCAGACGGTTATTTTTCAAGGCTACTGCTGAGCTGGAAAATGAGGGATGGGACTAGAGCAAGTTAAAAAACAGAAATTATATTTTTATGCAAAACTGCCTGATTTTTAAAACACCTTTTGATGGCCCCAATTGAAAACACTTGTGGGTCAAAATCAACTGCAGGCCCCCGTTAGGAGCCTTGGACACAGAGAGAGGTGGCTTGGTGGAATGGAACGGTTTTCAATTGTTTTAAAGTAGTAGAAAATTTTTGTCAGATAGCATTTTATTCAGAAGCAAGGGTGATATGGAAAATATTTCACAACCCAAAGGCCTAGCACCGGCCCATCAGAACAGAAACAACTTTAGCTGTGCCAGGTGCTGCCCTTTGAATGGCCGGATTGTGGGGAGACGGAAGGGTGTCCAGGAGAGGGGCCCTCCCGGAGCAGCCCGCAGAGAAGAAAGGATGAAAGCGGAGCTTCCTTTCAAGGGGGAGTGGGGAAGGAGAACGTGGGCGCTGACCCCCGCGGTGCCCCAGACTCTGTGCAATCCGGACTCCCTCTGATCCCACACCCTGCGCCCACACTCCCGTGCTGCGGACCCCACTGCCCCTCCCCTGCTCCCCCTCATCCCTTGCTTCTCCCCTCCCCGGTTCGGTCCCCTTCCCCCTCCGTGCTCCGGACCTCACCCCCCCCGTGCGCCCCCCGGGTCCTGGTACCCGGACTCCGCTGTTCCTGGGCCCCTGCACCTTCCGCCCCTCCCGCAGCAGCCCTTAAAGTAGCTCGGGGAACCCTGAGCTCCGCAGAGGAGTTTAAAACTTCCTGCTACAGGATGAAGAGTGTAGCCCACGCCAGGGCTTCCCAGACTTGATCCCTGGGGGTCCATTCTCTGAGCCCGCGGAGCCCTGCCCTCCCCGCCCCACCCCCGGCGCCCTGGGGGGCTCGGTTCTCCGCTGGGTGGGCGGGGCTCGCGGGGTCTCTCCTCCACCCACCCCCGCAGGCAGTGGGGGCGGCGGCGGCCACCCCTTCCCGAGGGCCAGCCTCACAGGCGGTTCCTCCTCTGAACGCAGAGGGGTCGCGGGTCCAGGGCGGGGCTGGCTGAGGGCGGCGGTGGGGCTCGAATCTGCCGCCTTTGTTTCCTCAACCCCGCGGGACTGCGTCTGGAGGAAGGGTCTCCCCTGGGCCCCCATCTTTCCCCAGTCTCCCTTCTGTAATGCCACCCTCCTTCGTGTCTTTTGTAGCCTAGCTTTGCTGGATGCCCAGGTCTCATAGGTGGGTCCTGAGTGGGTCCAGTCTCTCCGCAGCAGCGCTGGTTTTTCTTGGAATCCACCACATCTGGTCTCCCGTAAAGAAAGCATATTCGGGCTGTGATGTGTCTTGGTTCCTGATCCTTGAGATAACGAAAGTTACTGAGGTTTTTGGTGAGGGGCTTCTGAGTCCTGCTTGAGCCTGGTTTTTACTGAGAATCAAGTCGGCACGCAACAGGCTCCCTGCCGTCTTGTCGTTCATGATTGGCACCAGCGCCCCTGGGATGGTTTCTCTGATCCTGGACGGGGATGAAAACGTCCCTTTACCGTCGGCGCCAAGGGCGTGGTGTTGGGTGTCAGCAAACTGGGTTCAATGCTCATCTCCACCAACTGTTGTGTGTTCTTAGGGGGTTCACTTGGCCTTCCTGGACCTCAGGCTCCTCAGTTATAAACCCGAGATAAGACTGTCCTCCTTATGGAATACTAGCCATAAAAAAGAATGAAATAATGCCATTTGCAGCAACACGGACTGAACCAGAGATGATCATACTAAGTGAAGTAAGTCAGAGAAAGACAAATGCCATATGATATCACTTATATGTGGAATCTAAAGTATGACACAAATGAACCGATCTGTGAAACAGAAACAGACTCACAGACATAGAGAACAGACTGGTGGTTGCCAAGGGAGAGGGGGAGGGCTGGAGTGGGAGGTTAGGGTTAGCAGATGCAAACTATTACATATACCATGGATAAACAACAAGGTCCTACTGTATAGCACGGGGAGCTATATTCAACATCCTGTGATTAAACCACAATGGGAAAGAATATAAAAAAATATATATGTGTAAGTGAATCACTTTGCTGTACAGCAGAAATTAAGACAACATTGTAAATCAACTATTCTTCAATTTAAAAAAATAAATAAAAGCATTAAAAAAAAAAAAAAAGACTCTCCCCTTGCAGTGAGGACTCAAACAGTGTGTGGAGAGGACCCAGCCCTCTTGCTGGCATCAAGCAGGCCAGCAACAGAAGTGAGTTTCTTTCTTTGCATCTCTTGGCTTCCTGGGTTGACCCAGATGGTGTCCATGCCTTCTGGAGGGGCCGAAAGGAGAGGACGATTCTATGACGCTCTGCTGTCTGCCAGTCCCACCTGCTCTCTGGACAGGACCATGATCAAAGCGGCAAACATGGCCCCAGGGCTGCAGAAAGGCTGCAGGTGGAGCCAACAGCACGGTGGTTCAGTAGGGTCTGAAGCCAGACACCTTGGGTTTGAATCCTGCCTCCGCCACTTCCTGTGTTCCTTTGAACTTGCAGCTTCTATCTTAAGTCAGAGTCTTATCTACAAAAAGGAGTAGATTGTGAGAGTACCCAGCTCAGAAAAAGTACATGCAGAATGAATGACCTAAAGCACCCACCGTACGTGAGCAGAGAGTCCAGACGTGGTAAGGAGCACCGCATCAACACACACTAGTGTTATGTGTTTTAACCTCACGGGACTGTCCTGAACATCCAATGAAATCATGGTATGTGGGCTCTTGGTGAGTTGTAAATGGCTTTTAGAAAATAAAAGCTTTTTGTCATTTGATCAAAACAGCAAAAAGGGAAAATGGCCCACTCTAGGGTGAAACCCAGGGGTTGGGAGGCTGCCCTTGTGAGTCTAGACCAAGTTCAGGAACACACAGAGAGATTCTAATTCCTGGGTGGGCTACTGTGTCTGCACTGAGTTATAGCTTCAGCTTTTCAAACCTGGTCAGCAGCTTGCTAGGGGGGTTATCTTGTGGCTTAACTACGTAGTTGTAAGTAAAAGGACTTTTGCTAAGTAGAGGAAAGACGGCATCCATATCGGTCATCTGTGTTAAAATGGCAGAGCTAACTAATACCATTTTAATTAGGAAATCGTAGGAATTTAATTTGCAGTGGCAGTAGGGTGCCCTGCTCAGGGGGTGGGGTGGGGTAAACCCGGAGCTTCAAGTCACACGGCTGCATCTGGATGAGTCATACCTCCATCACTAGCCAGATGTGTCACCTATAGGGCAGGTTATCTAACCTTCCCAGGTCTTGTGTTCCTACTCTGAAAAATGAGTATAGTCAAACCTATTTCCTCTATTAAAGATAATTAATGAGAACACAGTCCAGAAAGTATTAGGTCCTACACAAATGCAAGGTTTCATCATCATCACATCAGATCCTTTCTCTCATCTCTCAGTCCAGGGGCCCAAGTTCATGAAAGAATGGAGATTTTTGTTTCTTTGTTCATTAATTCTTTACTGACCATCATTTAACGACAAGGATTCGAAGTAGCATGTAGAAACATACAGAGTCCAGTAGCATTCCAGTAAATACCACAGTGAGTTCCAGAAGGCTATTTCTTATAAGCAACGCAGTACAGTAAAAGTGATTCTTTGGGATTCTTCTTCTCACTTGGTTTGTTGAGTGAATGAATGAGTGAATGGAAGATAATGAATTGAGATTATCCCTCTAAGTAAGATTCCTTTGTACACGTACAGGGAGTATATACTTTTGCAATGTCACGATAACTTGTTAGATGATCTCTCCCTTACAAGCATAATCTAGTCACAGAGGATCGATTTTCTCTCCATCATCACTGACCATCAACTTTATGACAAAGAGGCTGACACTCCAAACTGACAGGAGTCAGGGTGCAGGATATGGTGTGATCAGAGATTTGGTGAAGCACTCCTCCAACGGTACTGAAATGATCCACTGGTAAAAACACAGATGCTTTATTTCTGGACACTAAGGAACTGAGCAAAACCCTCCTTTTGGGGGGAATTTTGTGCCTGGCCTAGACAGAATGGGGATCAATTGCCGTGTCCGCGGTCTTTTGGGGCAACAGTGATGGAGGGGAATGAGAAGATACTGAGTGCTGTGTCCAGAGACAGGGCCCAGTCCATTGTATGCGCTATACATTGTGACTCAAGGTGATGTGGGCCCCATCGAATGTAACTCCTGAGCTGCATTGCATGGTTGTCCTTAGCCATTGGAGAAACATCCAATGAAGAGCTTAAATAGAACTTTGGGGGAGGATTTGTTACGATGAGCGCTTGAAAAGACACTAGGAAAACTTATCCTACGTGAGGAAAAGAGTGCAGAGAAGTAGTTGCAATCTGAACACACCTGAAGAAACAGCACTGGGCTTGGTGAATAGCCCAGAGGAGGGCGAGCCTGCTATCCTAAAATGAACCTTGAAGAAAGGCCACTGGGGATCTGAGAACTCCTGCCCAGGGATAACTCTCTCCATTATGGACTGAATGTTTGTGTCCCCCCAAAATTCATATGTCGAAACCCTAACCCCCAATGTGATGGTATTAGGAAGTGGGGTCTTTAGGAGGTGATTAGGTCATGAAGCTGGAGCCCTCGGGATGGGATTAGTGCCTTCTTAGTCAGGGTTCTCCACAGAAACAGAACCAATAGGATATATATAGTTATATACAAGAGGAGATTTACTCTGGGAATTGGTTCACAAGGTTATGGAGGCCAAGAAGTTCCAGTCTGCTGTCTACAAGCTGGAGAATCAGGAAAGCTGAGGGTATAATTCATTCCGAGGCTGAAGGCCTGAGAACTGGGGAGGCTGCTGGTTTTAAGCCCGTCAGGCCAACGGCCTGAGAACAAGGAGCTCTGATGTCCGAGGGCAGGAGAAGATGGACATCCCAGCTGGAGGAGAGAGAGAATTCACCCTCCTTTCACCTTTTTGTTCCATTCCGGCCCTCAACAGATTAGATGGCGCTGCCCATATTGGTGAGGGCGGATCTCTTTGTTCTTCTTCTGAATCAAACACTAGCCTTTTCTGGAAACACCCTCACAGACACACCAAGAAATAATGTTTTACCAGCTATCTGGGCATCCTTTAGTCAACTTGATACATAAAATTAACCATCATGGCGCCCTTATAAGAAGAGACAGGAGACAGGAGAAACAGGAGAGAGCTTTCTCTCTCTGCTTTCCACCAGGTGAGGCTACAAAGAGAAGACAGCCGCCTGCAAGCCAGGAAGAGGCTTCTCATCAGACCAGATCTGCCAGCACCCTGGCCTTGGACTTCCAGCCTCCAGAACTGAGAAAGGTTTGTTGTTTAAGCCACCCCTGTCTTTGGTAATTTGTTACAGCAGCGTGACTGGCTAAGACACTCCCTGAAGGGGCTCTCCTGCAGCCTGGCAGTCAAGGCCCTTGGGGGCAGGCGGGGCTCAAACAACTTTCCCAGACAATATCCTTCCATCCGTCCCAGAGCCCAGCCCGCCTGGTGCTGGATGCGTGTTTGTTCACTCACACTGCCGCTCTGCCAGGGTTCACATGTTCACACCGGCCCATCCTTCAAGGTCTGATGTCGGCTCTGTTACATGTCTACCTGATGTCTCCCTCCCTTTTATCTGTGCTAATGAAACCCTGATTTTGTTCGGAGCCAGTATGTTCCAGGTAGTTGATTATGCTTGGTGTAAGCCGGTGTTTTTCAAACCATGGACACAATCCATCACAAGATTATGAAATCAATTTAGTATAGTGTGACCAGCATTTAAAAATTATAAACTGAAGAGTGAAGGTAAGTATTGTTTGGTGAAAGTTTACTTTTCAGTTATATATGTGTGTGTACAGTGGTTTCAATGTGCCATGTATAGTTGACCCTTGAACAACACGGGTTTGAACTGAGTCCAACTATACGTGGATTTTTTTTCAATAAATACTACTACAGTACTACACAATCCACGGTCGGCTGAATCCGAGGATGCGGAAGCATGGATTGGGAGGGCCCACTGTAAAGTTATACACGGATTTTGGATTTTCGACCGCAAGGAGGTCGGCACCCCTAACCCTCCTGTTGTTTAAGGGTCAGCTTTATTACCTATTATGGGTCTCCATCAGAAATTTCCAAAATCACTGGTCTAGGCCAATCAGGAGGCTCTCAAGTCCCCATCTCCCAGCCCCACTTGCAGCTAACACCAAAAAGAAAAATTAAAGATATAAATACACATGCCACTAAGATGAAAAATAACTAATAAATATTTTAAAAATATTTAATCACACTCTTAAAACTAGGTACCCTTTTTTTTTTTTTTTTTTTTTTTTTTACTAGGTACCCTTTTTAAACATCTGTAAGGTTGGCAAGGATTAGATCAGGGCTGGTGGAAGTGTGGGGTTCCAGGTATGCTCATATGTGCATCTAGAAGGTAATTTCATAACTACAACAAAAGTCGTTTGGAGACTTTGTCCAAGGAATTCCAGCCCTAGGAATTTATGCTAAGGAGAAAATCAAATGCCCAACAAAAAGGAATTGATTAAACAAATTATGATACGGCCGTAAATGGAATTCTAGGCAGCCATTAAAAATATTTTAAATCATTGACTTGGAAAAATGTCCACCACGTGTAAAGGAAAGGAAGCATGTTATAAACCAGTATGTAGAGTGTCATGGAAATATATTTACATGTAGGAACCTATACCTGTGTATATATTATCAGAAACAGTTTGAAAGAAAGTGCAACAAATTAGATGGTAAAATTATAGATATTCCTCTACACATCTCTACCTTTTTCTTAATAGTCTTCTGACTTTTCTATAACAAATGTCTGTTACCTGAGGATTGACAAAAGCTTTTAAATTATGCGGTATTTACCATTGCTCAAGCCAGGAAGGCGGTCCCCACCCTCCTTTCTTAGCACGTGATCAGCGATGGGGGGCATGTTATGCCCACGTGTTTAGCAAGCATGTGCCCCACCCATGGTCAGGAGCCCTGCTCCGAGGTCCTGGCACCACACCCAAATTCTTGGAAAACCAAGGTCTTGGTCTCCCTGTTGGTACATGGACATCAGGACCCACCACACAGGAGTAAATGAGAAACCAAGTGCTAAGCATCACAAAAATCCATGTTGTCATGCCTCACACTGTCTAGGTTCCTTAGGGAGAAAAAAAAGGTGATTCAACAATAAGCAGTAGAACCAGAACAATCCATTCCTAGTCCAAATTCTAAAAATAGCACTCAGCAAAGCCAACCTATGGAGAATTGGAATCATATGAGAGTCTGGAAAATGTGAACTGAAAAGAGGTCAGGAGGAATGGAAAATTTGTTAAATGCTCACGCTTTTGTTGGAAAACCACTTGATTTAAGAAAAAAGTCTTGTGCGTATTGGTAAGAGCTCTGGTGCAGGGCTGTCCTGGGGTCTGAGCACTGCACAGTTGTGAAGGACCAGTGCTCTGCCATTAGATGAACCAGCCTTTAAATCTTGGTCCTATTCATCTCTAGCCGGATGACTGTTGAGAAAAGCCTCCTAGCCTCAGTTTCCACATCCATAAAATGGGGACTCTGCAGGCATATTGTACAGATTAGATGAAGTATGAATTAAAAGGGCCTTGTATGATGGTTTGCAGTAGATGTCTAATAAGTACTGCTCTAAAAATCATTATTCTTCTTATTACTACTACAGCTCTTGCTTCAAGCCAAAGCTAGATGACACTGGGGTACAGGAGAAAAGTAGCTTGCCCTGGGACAGAGGTTGGGTGCCTGTTAGAGCCCCTAAAAGGCTAAAATTCCATCTTTCTAGGACCTACATCATCTTTAAACATGTTCTCTTTGAAGGAGAAATGAACATCCGTTACATTTGCAAGGGAAAGTCATATTCTTTCCTGCGGTGTTTTCTAATTAAAGATGGGTAGGATCTGAAACCGCATGGCTTTATGTCACCCCGCCACCTGCTTCTTTGTTTCCAGTTCTCAGTCCAGTCTGGACAATGAGGGAGCTGAGCCCAGTTTCCTGCTATTCAGCCTGGGGCTCTCAGGGTGCTTCCTTCCGTTGCCTGTTATGCAAATGTGATTTCCATCCTCAGCCGGTGACCGGGTCCCAGCCTGTCTGGGCAATCATTTCAGGGGTAACAGACCTGCAGGCCGCTCATCACTACATCATCCAGTGAGAAACAGAAAATCAGACAGAGATTGATTTTGCCTACGTGCAGTGTCAGTATTGAAAAAACACAAGGACGAAGTCTAAATCGAAACCTCTGTTAGGTGTCTCTATGGCCAGTGGAGGTTTAAAGGTTCCTGCAGAGGTGCTGCTTTTTCCTTCCGAGGTGGAGACAGAACCAAGTCAGCCTGGGGGGCTCCTGGCCCTGCCCCGACTCCAGGCCTCCCTCGCCTGGTTAATTCCATAAAAGCAGCCCCCCCCCCCCCCACTGGTGTCCCTGATTCCATGCTAGCTGCCCTACAACCCATTCTTCACACAGCAGGAAAAAGCAACATCCTAACTCCTTATCAGGTCCCCAAACCAGGAATATCCTGGCTCCTCCTGGTCCCTGGGCTGGACGCCCTGCCATAGCCCACCTCTTACTGCATTTCAAGCTGCATCCTGTCCTTAACCCCACATCCCTTCAGCCCTGACTTCCTTCTGTGGGAAGAATACACCCTTCTCACTCTCATCTCAGCAACCTTGAACTTGCTGGTCTCTGCCTGAAAGAAGTTCCTTCCACCTCAGGCCACATCTTACATGTCACCTTTTAGAGGGCTTCCCTGACCATCCCCATCACATTATCTTGTTTCCTCTATGGCACCCGTCACCCTCCGCACTACTCAGCTGTTCCCAAGGTTATGGTCTGGTTTCTGCACTGCAAAGTAAGCTTCCAACTGAAGGACCCTGCTACCTCGTCTGCTGTGTCCCTAGTTCCCAGAACAGCAGGCTGCTTGCTCCCGGAGGGAATGAATCTCCCGCAAAGGGTTTTGGTGCCCAGTTGCACAACATAGTGGACTGTGTGTCCTTTCTCTCTTCCTCGACTTTGGTGATTAAAACTTTGGAGTGTCATGTGATATCTTGACCCAGTGCTCTATGATTTCTGCATGATTTATCTGAAAAGTTCTACTGCCAGAGGTTGGAGGTGGAGCCTTGAGGGTGCAGGAGGCGGAGCATTGAGGCTTGAACATCTGGAAGACACCGGTTCAGCCCTGCTCTGCCTCATCTAACTGCCCTGTCTTGAGCAAGCAACATCAGTGAAGTGTGGATTTTAAATAAAATGTAGGCATATGCTAGAGGACTTTGGCTCCCCAATTCTATTTTAGTCTCTTCAGTCTTTACCTTGGGAAGAGCGTTGGAGTTGTTTCTGGCCCCATAATCTGAGGTCCAGATCCTAGACAGTGAGGGCTCTAGGCCAGGGGTTCTGAAACTTGAACGTGCACGTGAATCACCTCGATCGTCGGGCACCACTTCCAGAGCTTCGGATTCAACGTGGCTGGGCAGGGGCCAAGAATCTGCAGTTGTACCATCTTCCCAGGTGATGGGATGCTTCTGCGCCGGGACAGCGCTTTGAGGACCACTAACCTAAGCTGTGAGGCATCAGGTAAGGATGGTCAGCACAACTTAGATTCGTACAGTGCTTTATCATTGACAAGCCAAGTTTTAGATGCATTATCTTTATTTGCTCCTCCCAACAACCCTGAGAATATTATCAAGCCCAGTTTAAAAACGAGCAGACTGAGGTTTGCAGTGTCACACAGAGGAAGTCCCTGACTCAACACCACACAGCCAGCCAGCCCTCCCCGGACTTCCTAGAGGGGTAAACATTCTGGACATCCAGCGTCCACAAGGTCACCATGCCCTACACCCCTTAAGTCCTGTTACTCTGGCATGAATGACCACAGTCACCTCCTTAAGGGGTTTCCCTTCATTCATTCATTTCTGACTTGTCCTTCCTTTTTTTTTTTATCCGTTTAATTCCTACTCTTTCTTCAAAGCAGCCTAAGTGCACATCCTCCACAATGACTCCCAGGTTTATTCATCCAATAAACATTTATTGGCTGCATCCATGTGCCAGGAACCGTACAAAATGCCAGGGCTACAGCGAGCATGGTGAAACCCATCTGAATTAGATGTCCTGTCACAACCAGCACCTATGTTTACGGTAGCACTTACCTCAGTTAGTGGTCCCCTGTCAGGCTGCAGATAAACTCTGTGAACAGAGAGCACAGCTTATTTAGTTCTGTGCTGTGCACAGCAACTGACTGTGCCATGAATATTTTACATCAAGCCCGACAAGCTATTTATGCATTTCTGTTGTATTTCACTTATCTGGTTAACCCTGACGTGATAGCTGTCTCTTTCCCGAGTATTTACATTTTTATGTAGACATATCCAAAATGAAATGAAAATAAGCTTGTTGAAAATAATTGCAGTTTTGAAAGTACCCACTTTGCAGGTGATTCACCCCTCAAGAGCTTAAACACTCTGTAATCCCTGATCGAATTCCCTCGAAAAGGTGCCAACTGTACTCTCAAAACCCTCACTTCATTTCCTCACCTGCCAAAAAGAAAGTTGTAAGTGAAAAGCAAAATACATCGCGCAGATACGTTCCCTTCTTTTTCATCACTTTAAATATCAAACGACTCCAAAAACAACTTTACTATGCTGTGCCAAAACGTGCCTTTCATTAACTTGCCAGTGTGTGTTGCTTTTCTTTTCTTAACTGAAATTTACAACAGCAAGGCCAAGCGTGCACTTGCTGAGCATTGCCTGTTACTAAGGAAACGCCTCAGATAACAGAAACTCCCTTGGAATGCCAATTTCTTTTTTAACAACTTCCCCTCTCAACTGTACACATTCTTCCTCAATCAGATTAAACATAATCTAAACCATCCGAGGTGTCTCAGGCATATATGAATGCTGCATATCACACTGCTCCCTAACACAGGGATATTTTCAGCCATCACGTACATGGTACCATTTGCTTCAAACTGGTCCCAGATGATCACGATTTTGCTGCTCTTCTGACATATTAACTCCTTTTCTTTCCAATTCTCTGTGTTGTTAGGCTGTACTCATAATCTATACTTCCTGTACAATTTCCTGAGAGACAAGGGGCAAGGCACATCTGTTCTGTAGAGTGTATGAACAAATAGGACTTTGCCACTTATAAACACACTTAATGTCGTGATGACCCAGGGCGTTGGAGTCTGACTGCTGAATAAGTGGGGCATAGTCGTTTTATCTTTTCCTCCACAAACAACAAATAGTAAATATCCAAAGAGTATTTTTAGAAGCACACATTTTAGGGAGTTAGGTCTAACACCCACTCCTTTTATGTAAAGATCTCTAAATAGGCCCTTTCAGATTTCCAAGTGTTATGAATGTGGGCTGTAATCCAGACCCTCCAGATTCAGTGGCTTAGAACCAAAGCCACTTACATCTCTCTCATGTATAGTCTAAGCTGAGTGTCCCAGGTTGATGGGCAACTCCACTCCGCAGAGGCATTCAGGGAACTGGGTTCCTTCCCCGTGAGACTCTGCCATCCAGTGAGCCCTGTGCATTTACCTGCATGGCTGGGGCGGGGCCACACCTTCTCTGGGTTCCAACTGGTGGGAAACGGAGAGGTGTAGGGGACCCGTGACGGTATATACCCTTTGGTTTCCATCTCTTGGTGAGAATTAGTCACTTGGCCACATGTAACAGCAAGAGGGGCTTGGGAATGTAGTCCCCAGCGAGGCAGCTAGGTGCCCAGCCACAGCTCTATGCTTATGCCACAGAAGATGCTGGTGGACAACTAGCAGTATTTAGTAAAAAAAAAAATTTTTTTATTAATTTATTTTTGGCTGCGTTGGGTCTTCTTTGCCGCGCGCGGGCTTTCTCTAGTTGTGGCGAGCGGGGGCTACTCTTCGTTGCGGTGCGCAGGCTTCTCATTGCACTGGCTTCTCTTGTTGCGGAGCACGGGCTCTAGGCGCGCGGGCTTCAGCACTTGCAGCACGCGGGCTCAGTAGTCGTGGCTCGCAGGCTTAGTTGCTCCGCGGCATGTGGGATCTTCCCAGACCAGGGCTCGAACCCGCGCCCCCTGCATTGGCAGGCGGATTCTTAACCACTGCGCCACCAGGGAAGTCCCTCTTATTTTTTTCTGTTTTATGGAAGCACTGTGAAACGGCTATACAATTATTTTATTTTAAGCAAATCCAATAGGAAAAAAAATCAGATTTAAGTTAAAGAACTATATTTATTTTAAAACTGAAATAGACCTGAGAGATCACTTGGTTATTAGACAACTTGCCCCCAGCAGCTGTTATTTCACTGACTTGTTTACCACCAGTCCTCCCCAGGAGGGCAGGGACTTTGTTCATTGCTGATCCCAGCAGCTAGAGCAGTTCTGGACACATAGAAAGTGTTAATAAATCTTTGTTGAAAGAATAAATAGATGGAACTGAAACAATCCAAAATGTAGTGATTTTAAATTATTTTGTGACTTTATATCCATCTCTGCTGAGTTACCAGGGATGGGAGGAAAATTTCTGAGGTTCTAACAAGTTTCCTCCATGCATACGTCTAAAGAGTATAAAGTCTAACTGCTAGCCAAAGTACAAAAGTACGAAGAAAATTTGGACAAGCTCTGAATGACTCTTGGTGTTTATACTTCTATCCCAAAGAGAAAGCTATGAGTCTGACTTACGTTGTGCCTCAGATTTTTTTTTTTTTAACCAAAGTACTGTCTTAAACTTGACTCCCAGATGTGAAAAGCACATGGTGTGACATTCAAATAGCTGCAAAATGAAGTACCTTAATTTGCTGAGAGATATTAAATGGTCTATGATCAAGACCCAGCCTATTTTTTTTCTCCGAAGACAAAAATCAAACATTTTTCTCCCATTAAAACCAAAAGAATAATTCAAATTAGACAGTCCTGTCACTTGTGAACTGGAAGGAAATTCTTGTTATAGAGTGGGAAATTCACTCCACTGAGTATAGTAGTAAATATTATTAAAATAAATTCAGTGACCTTTTTAAAAAAGATTATAAAATTGAGTTTATTGAGTTTCACACAAGATGCACTTATAAAATTAGTACTGAACGCCATTTTAACAGAAGAAATGAACATCATTCCAAACTCCCAATATATTCTGCCAAAAAAAGATCTTCCAAAAATGACAGCACAGTAACAGAGTAATTCAAGCTGGACTGAAAGATATACCCAAATCACATTTTTGCTCTGATCAGGGCTATGTTTGGCAAAGTTATCCCCAAACTATTCCCATTCCTCGCGGACACTGTTCCTTACGTTGGTGAAGAGAAGATGGAAAAAAGAATAACAATCCTAAAACGGGCCTTCATTGAAACATACACAAAACAATTTAAAGTCTTTCACTTTTAAGTTAAAATAATTCCTGGTTTCACAAAAGCGTTTCTGTACAATTTTCTTTTTTACCCCACGTGAACATCAATTTCGATTTCTTTAGCTTTAACGCAAAGCATTAAAATCCACTTTTGTCTTTCAGAGGAACAAGCCATAGCATTACAGCTTGCTTTTTCACATTTCACCCAGGAAACAGGCAAAACAGCTAAAATTTACCTTCTGCACATCACACGCTGGAAAGATCAGCACAAGAGCTGAACTTTAAAATGAAAACATCAACGGCAGTTAACAGTTAACGGTTAACACATCACATGCTGGAAGGAAAGATCAGCACAAGAGCTGAACTTTAAAATGAAAACATCAAAGGCAGTTAACAGTTAACGGTTAACACCTGGACATTCTGAAATTAGACCCTGTAAAATTTTTATAAAAGTGCAGAAAGGTTCCTCAGGGTAAAATGTGGTGGAAAATAACCTGTCCTAGGACGTGGGCCACAAACTGGTAATTAAGCAGGAAGGGAATACTGATGTCAAACAAAACCAAAAAGCACCTTTTGGCTGCTGCTCCCAACATTCCCGCACAAACACCTGTCCACACCCAGGCAGACACCTGAACGCCCCGAACACCCCACTCCCTTCCCCCACGCAGCCTGCCCAGCCCGGCGCAGGCGCACGCGCACGTGACGGCCACACCTCCCCGCACAGCACAGGCCCGCGCAGGCGCAGGCACACAGACGGACCCACCCACGCACTCCAGAAGCCGGAGCAAGATGCTCCCCCATCCGCTAGCGGATGGACTTCAAAACTGTTGCTTGCAAAACCCACTTGAAGCCGACACCGTTGAATTTCGTATATTGACAGTTCTTCAGCCTGTTCAACGCCAAATCCTTTTTAACTGCAACAGTTTAGGAAGCAATTAATGAGTTTTCAAGTGAAACCAGTTAACTAAACGTTAAAGTTAACACTGCTCCGCTTTCTCAGTATAAAAAGTGCCTTTCTGTTAAGGGAATTCCTAGTTTATCCACTGCAGTGAGACAATACACAGCTCACATCACGTTTTGCTGTAGAGTAAACTGAAAAACTATGAAACATTTTCTCAGTGATGCATAACCTTCATTAATTAATATTTTTTAAATAAACTGGCTTAGGGTCTTTTTTTTCCTCTAGAAAATGCTACTATTCATCATGTCTTATTTAAGGTAGCTTTTTATTCTGATTAATTCAGGTGCATCTTCAAAGATTATTCTGGTGGTAAGAACACTTATCTTGACTTAAGTTGAATTACTATTATTATTTGTAATGGTTTGGCAGATGAAGTGACGTTTGAAAACTGTGGAAACAGAGTGAGGCTGGAAAGGGAGCATCGTGCTAAGAGCTTCTCAGTTTTCCAGGTATGTCCTTATACTGAAGAGGACGCACGTCAAAATCCGCTCTTCTGGAAGCACAGATTGACAAAGCAAAGTGATGTCTGTGCTGCTCCTGTCGGGCCCAGAGAGACTCTGCCGCTTTGCCAAGCAGGAGGAACTTTTCCTAATCCGTCAAGTTTTCCAAGGAGTCAAGGCTGGAGGTCACTGTTGGCTGACTCACGTGACCTGACCTTCAGCCAGAGCACATCACTGGAAGAAGGACACTAAGATTTGCTTTCCATTAATAATTTAAGTTCTTAAATAAATATTTAAGTGCCATTTTCAGCATCTGTCTGTCCTGGTAGCACAGCATCTGCCGCCCCGGGACTCTGCATCTTTGGCACACGCAGCTACAGAAATCAGTCAATTCGGTTTCCACAAATTGTGAACCTGTCTATCTCTAACAAATCTTTCTTTGAGGATCTGTGTTTTAATTCAGAGTTTTCTTGCGTTATGTCCTTCTCGTCACCATCTGGAGTTGTCAGAAACTGATCAGAATTGCTTGTCACAAGTAGTGGTATGACATTTTCCTTTTGATGAAGAGGCTGGCTGGTGACCGAAGCAGACAGGTTTTCTTCTGTGGAAAAACAGATTCATTTAATTAGAAAAGGGTTTCCCCCCAGCTTATAATAACCACAAGCTTACCAATATAGTGGTACTGAAAAAAAGTGTTGATTATCCATGCTTTTGGATAAAGCGAATAACAGCCAAATAGCAAGTTGTATAAGCCCCAGAGTTTATAATGAAACTTAGAGGCCACACTATTTCTGTTTCCTCGTCCAAAATTTTCTATAAAAGCTATTATGTGGATCATGTCACACAAATAACACTGTTACCTGATTTTGGAAAGATCAGAACTCCTATGTAACAACCCTCCTCCTATAAAACCAATAATAAGATTGTTGCCGGAGCTGAAAAATTAACATTGATTCCTAAACTTAGGACATCAGGGCTAAGTAGACTCTAATCCATTCCACCTCTTATGTGTAGTCACATTAGACACAGTCAGCATTTCATGTCCAGGAAGTCCAAGTCAGGAATAAAAACAGATCAATGGACAAAACCTCTAATGTTTATTTTGGGCCATGGGGATCCTGAGCCTGGCCTGAGGAGCAGTGGTCTGGGGGCCTGGACCCACCAATCTCTGAATCATACATTCAGTCCTTGTAAGAGCAGCTTCGTCAAGGTAAGGATGACATACCACAGATGGTACATATTTAAAATGGATAATCTGATGAGTGCTGACACATATATACACCTGTTTGAAACCACTGCCACGGTTGAGACAATGAATACATTCATCTCTCTTGGTCGTCCGTCCCTCCCTCCTGCTGTCCTTTGCTTCTTTTAGAACATGATGGACTCCATGGTGTCTTGACAGCCAGCCGCTCTTTTCATATGCAAATTGGGCCTGAGCTGCCCGACTTGCAATATCTTCCTGAATGGTCTCTGGCCAGTGGTCTCCTGACCTCCAAAACATCCTAACCAGACACAAAGGCACTCGCCCAAAATGCACTTCTTATTACAGGGCTCTGGATCCAGTGAACTTGAACTGCAGTGAGTGCTACAGGTTTTATCCCCTCTTCAACTGGAGGCTTCTTGAAAGCAAGACCGATGGTTATTAGTTTCTTACTGTGTTGAAGGAACCTAGCCTAACAGAACACACATGGACCCATTATGAACTATCCAGGTAGCTGAAACAAATGCAATCCCATATTACCAATGGTACTTATATGTTCTTTAAAATTAAAAATTATTTTCAAGTTAATCACAAGTTTCTGTTCTACTTTAAAATAAAGCATACACGACGAGCATGGCTCTCTCTTCAGACTGGCCTCTGGCCCAGCTCTAGTCTCATCTCTTATTCCTTCCAGAACAAACTCGACACTTGGAATACTGACCCACTAGTTCTCTTCTTTTTCAGGCCTCCACGATTCAGCCCATGCTGGTCCCTTTCCTGACGTGCCCCCCGATCTTCACCTGGGCCTATTTCTTCTCACCCTTCAGGATTTAGTTCAGGCGTCACCACCTCCAGGAAGGGCCCCTCTCCTGTCCCCTCCATGCCCCTGTCTATAACCTCACTCACCAATTTGGATTATCCACTTTTGTTGTCTCCCCTGTCAGTCTGTGAGGCCCTAAAGCATGATTTATTTACCTTTGTATCTCCAGCATCTCATATACTACCTGTCACACACATTGCCCCAGTTCTTCCTCCAAATCTTCCAGGCCAGAAACCCTGGACTCATCCTCAACTCCTCTCCCACGGCACAACCTCACTGGCAAGCCCTGGGCTCCTCCTAATCCACCAGAATCTGGTCAGCTTGCCCGCTCGCATGCTCCCCAGTGGCCTCCACCTCTGGGCTCACCCTTCTTTTTTTGTTTTTTTAATAAATTTATTTTATTTATTTTATTTTTGGCTGTGCTGGGTCTTCGTTGCTGTGCGGGGGCTTTCTCTAGTTGCGGAGTGAGGGCTACTCTTCCTTGCGGTGAGTGGGCTTCTCACTGCAGTGGCCTCTCTTGTTGCGGAGCACGGGCCCTAGAGCACAGGCTCAGTAGTTGTGGCACACGGGCCCAGTTGCTCCGCGGCACGTGGGATCTTCCCAGACCAGGGCTCGAACCCGTGTCCCCTGCATTAGCAGGCAGATTCTTAACCACTGGGCCACCAGGGAAGCTCTGGGCTCACCCTTCTTGAGGTTAATTTCCACAAAGACTGAAAACAGTCCTTTTAAAATGTCTGCTGGATCGTGTCACTCCTCCGCTCCAAGCCCTGCAACAACCCCTTCACACAGGAAAAGCTGAGATCCTCACGAGAGCCCACAGGGCCCTGGGTGACCCGGAGCCCTGGGCAGCCTCTTGGACCCCCTTCCAGTCCCTCCCGATCCCGGGGGAGAGGCTGTCCCTTGACACGCCAAGCATGTTCCTGCCTGGGGCCTCCGGGCGCATGGCCTGTGCCTGGGAGGCTCCTCCCTGGAAGGCTCGGTCTCTGCCCGGATGCCGGCTGCTCACGGCTGGGGAGTGCCCCCAACCCCCGTCACGGTCCCTCTCCTGAGTCTGCTTTAGTTTTCTCCACAGCACTGACAGCCACCTGCCATGGTGCACACCCACCCCCTCTCTCTCCCCGATGATCCAGCTCTGCCTGCCCCCCTGCTGCATCCCTGGACCTGCCAGGTAACAGGTGCCCAATAATCATCGACCGAACAACCAACGAAGGAGTGAAAAAGCTCGGAGCACTGCGTTAGGGGCACCTGTGATGAGATCCACAGCATAAACATTAAAAATTGACAGCTAAGCAAAGTGAAATCCAATCTTGAAAGCATTGCTAAACGTCGACTGAACAGTGATCTTTTTATTAAGTAGAGTTCAGACAATTAATTCATTATAGAATGATTCATAAAAGTGATAAAAAGAACCAAACCTACCTTGAGAGGGTTTACATTTATTTTGTGATTTATTGGATGGTTTGCTGGGAGCGCTGGTTGGGGGAGGGTTAAACAACTTTTCTTCCATTTTGGCTTCCTTCACGTACTGGCATGATTTTCCCAACAGGACAATGCTGTTCAGTACTTTCAGAGATATCAACCTAAAACCGGAAAGAAACAACCAACCACTGCTGGAGTCCCTCTCAGTCACTGGGCAGGCAGAGGGGAGGGGGAGAGAGGATCACCCGGGAGCCGCAGGGCCCAGTTCCTTATGCAAAACCCGAGTTTCTGGAGGCTTCTTTACCACGGGGGACCATTTTTGAAAAACTCCTTAGTTCTCATTATAAGAAGAAATTATACTTAGAAGTCTCACCTGGTTCTAAATTGTTTGACATTTATTCTTTTATTACAAAACAAATACATTTAGCAAATGCAGATGAAAAACAACAACAAAAACTTATAATGCCACACTTCAGTACAAATCACTGTGACATGTGGCATATTATCCTTCAGTCATTTTTGCTCTGAATGTACGTCTATTCATACTTCTCACTGTCCAGAAATGGGGTCTCTTCAGAAGGCAGTAGGGGACTGGAGTTCAGAGCGAGTGCAGGGACTCCAGGGGCCAAGTGCCTGAGTTCGAATCCTGACTCCACTGCTCAGGACCTGTGTGGCTCTGAGTGAATCTCTTAACAGGTTAATCCATAAAGGAGGTGATTTCAGTAAGGTGCTCAGAACAGTGCTGAGCGCATAGAAATGCCAACAACTTTTGTCATTTTATTACCATCGTTGTTGCTGACATGACAATACATCATGAATATTCTCCAGAACCGCTGGTGTTCCTCAACGACATTATCTTAATGGTCTCACAATGCTGCACTATATTGGTTATCATATAACAAAGCCCCTCAAAGCCCTTAATTTCTGGTTACTTAGGCTATTTCTAATATTTTGCTTCTATTAAAAAGTTTCTGGTTAGGAAAACTTGCGTTAAATCCGTGTTTCCTTAAGATAAATTCCAAAATACATAATTACAGAAGTGAGATTTCTAGGCCAAAAGGTACATAACCTTTTTAGGCATCTGAAACAAATCTGGCAAAAATTCTGAAAAAAACTCTTCACACTGGTATCGTCACACAAATAGGGGCCCTTAAATGGCACAACACCAAGGACCTCACGGCCAGTTCTACAGTGAGTGAAGACGTGGGTGGCTATTCCTTAGGCCTGATATGAAATCCAATCCTGGCAGTGACACGGAACTACGCCATCAGTGAGGGGAAGTCCGAGGAGGGGCGTGGAAGGAGGTCAAACAAGAAGCAAACAGGCTTCCTTCACTCTCCCCGGCCTCCCCACTCCCCACTCCGGAGCACCGAGGGCCTCACATGGACCCAAGGCTGCAAGGACCTTCCGCGTGCGCGCGCCACTCTTCCAGGTTTACCGCCAGCCCCGATTTCCCCCGCCCTCCTTACTCAGCCCTTCCACTGCTTCCTTGACACCACTAGGGCATGTCTAGTAGGATCTCAAGCTTACAAAACCCAAACAGGACCCTCGATTCCAGCCCCAACCCTCCAAAAAATCCAAGGCGAACCAGCCCCACGTATCTGTCTTCACCGGCTTCCCCATCACAGTGGACGGCCAGCCCATCACCCTGACTGCCTGAGCCCCACACTCTGTGATCACACTTGATGCTTCGTGTTCCCTCTCGCCACACATTCAGTCAATGCATCAGCAAGTCCTGTACATCTCCAGCTTCAGTGTATCCCTAGCTGACAGATTCTTAGCACTCATTGCCACCATTCAATTCCAGCTGTGGTCACCCTTCCTGGGAACGACTGGAACAGCTTCCTGACCTGGCCTGACTTGTGCTTCTCTCCTTGCTACACTCCAGTCCATTCTCTGCATAACAGCCAGAGTGGCCCTTGCAAAAAGCCAGATGGATCTAGCCCTCTTGTGCTCACAAGACTCCAGTGGTTCCCCTCCCTCAGAGCTGAAGCCCAGGCCCTTCCTGGGGTCTGCTGGACCGCCGGCCATCCTTGCCCACGCTCTCTGCCTGGCAGGGTGGAGGTAAACAAGGAATGACACTAAGAACTTCGGAGGGCAGTGTGAGCATTTGTGCCACGGAAGGAGGATCTCACGTTTTTTAATGGCAGTAACTGATGAAAGTTACCTTAATACAGTAAAGCATTTCTATGTTCATTCAAACAGTACATGGTATGCAATCTGATCAGAACCACATCTTGCTTTGGGCATCACTGACATTGGCCGTGTAGCCTGAAGGCGGCACTGAGGGTGCGGAAAGCTTATTTGTGACTCACATACTTGGTGGAGACGGTGAACACTGACCGCTCCTGGGCTCCTGCGTCAGACACCTCTGGAGCACCTGCCGAGTCAGTCAGCAGGCAGACAGCGGTGTAGAAAACACTCAAAACGTGGAACCGGAAATACCCAGACGTCTCTAGAAAGCGGACCTCGTCCCAGAGGCAGATTCTGGGTGACTCTCTGGCTGAGGTCACTACCGTTACGCTTATCCTCTCCTCACTTTCTCCTCTCGAGATACTCAGTTCTGACTGCCGCCCAGAGCACGGCTCCTGATGCGCCACCCGATGCGCCACTGCACGTGAGCACAGGGACCAGGGATGGGGTCCCTTTCCGCCGAAGTAAGTAAACCTAAAGCTAGGCGGGGCTACTTTATCATAAATTCACGTCGTGAAAAAACTAGCTGTGGCAAAAATGCCTTTTTTATATTATTTTCTTCATACCGCTTATTACTATCTTAAAGTATTTTAGTTGTTTATTTGTTACCCTTTGTCATTCCCAACAAGATATAAGCCGCATGAGACCAACAAATCTGCAGATAAAAGTTTAACCAGTCACAGGCAGAGAAATGATACATTTCTGCAACTCCTTTGGGTTTATATGACATAGGCCTAGAGCATGCTAAATAATCAGTATGATAAACATAGTAGAAACAAAGATTTTTTTAAAACATAGAACAATATCTGATTACAATGGCAGATTTTATCATAAAACATGGGTGAAACTTAAGTCCTAGGCAGAAAGGGCTTTAAGTGATTTCACTAAAAGATTAAAATTAAATCTAAAGTGCTATTAATGCTACTACCAAACAGCATATTTAATTTAACTAGAATTTAACTGAGTCACAAATACATTTGGAGATACATGCTGTCAAGGGAGACCCCCAAGACAGTTGGGATGGGCATATTGTTATGATTTAGCTGCTATTAGCTTCCATCACATCTTGCATTTATACTTTACTGTATAACCAAAAACATATTCAAGAATGGTTAATCTTACCCGAAATAGAAGAGTATGACACAGGCATAAGACAGGATTCCTTGCACTTTAATTGAGCTTGTTACAACTCTGATGAGCTAGCCAGAAACAAACCAAAACAACAAAACACATAAACAAAACATACAAACACAGAGTTATTAGTTAATATTTAAATAAAGATTTCTCCATGCAGATTTTAACACTTTGGGCACATACCAGTGGCCTTTGTCTAAACTCAAGAAAGCAGTTCTAGTTTTGTTGATTCATATCAGAATCTGGCTGCTTGTGAAAGCTTCTGTGGTAGATTTGGATTCTTTAGACAAATCCAGGATGTCTGTGGCTAATGCCACGTTCAACTGCTGACTCTAAAGTCAGACACTGTACCTAGTTCATGAATGACATGTTTACCTGTACTTATTAACAGAGATGCAAATCAGCTGACTTTTAAAATAAAAATTATTCTGGAAGATACAAACGAATTCATCTTGCTGCATGTGTCCCTACCAGAGCTAGAAGCATTTAGTGGGCGTTTCCCTCGCTCCTGCTTTTTCTGTCCTTTTTTCTTTGACTCTCTAAGAACCCCCAATGACTTGCAGGGGGAGAGAGAAAAGGGAAACTTAGGGGGTTTGCACTGTTTAAAAAAACGAAATACTATTACAAAATTAATTACTTAAAAGCCAGAAACGTTCTGCCTCTTTTGGATAGTTATGATTAAACACCTATTTTCTTACTTATCTCACAGAAACATAGGAGTAACAGCACTATCCTTGGAAGTTTGCTGAATAAATCTGGTGGGATCTGTCGCTGGAAAACGTTTACACATTATAGGTTCAGCTTGATAATGAGCCCACATATTAGGGTATAGGGGGACTGCTATGTGAAAATAGAAAATCAGGGAAAATAACTGACCTTATCTAGTAATGTTATCATCAAATGGAAGGGTCTCTAAATAAATATCATAAGATACATTTTAAATGACATTTTAAAAATGCTTTTAATAAAAGAGCAATTGGGAGAAGACAGACAGAATGGACTGCCATATATTCAATAAAATTTCACGATGAGGAAAGATATGGAAGTCCTCATCTCTGTCACAGTCTCTAATGGGGAAATGACCCGTTGTACAAACATTTGTGACGGAAAGTAACATGGTTCTAGAATTTTATTCATTAATATGAAAGGCAAACCAATGATCACATTCAAGGCTTAAATGACTTCATTTTTACCCAGTACGTTATTAGGTAACTTTAAGATACATGTGTCCCAAGTCCAATTTCCTTGAGACCTTAACATGATTTATTTTACTTTTCTTGGATATGAATTCATTCTAGGACCAAAAGTAACATTTACAAGGAAACACTGCCACTCTTGGCCTTAATTAAAGAATTATCTTAGTTACTGAGGCCTCAGCTTATTCTTCAGGGCCCCTAGATTTCTACCAAAGCTAGGGTGTCGCTCTGGCACTCTGTGAGAAAAGCGCTGCAAAAGAAAACCTGCTGGATCCTCGCATAACTACATAATCCCCTTTGAAACTACAGGAGGTTTCCCAGAAGTGTTCTGCTAATCAATTATTAATTAAATTTAAATCTTTTTGTATAACAACCATAAAAACTTATTTAAAGAGTAAAACAAAGACTGAAGAAAAATCTAAAAAATCTACTAGTTTAAAAAATTCATACTAATTATGAATCGAGTTTTCTGGCAAATAAGTTACTAGATAAATAATTATTATTTGGCAAAGCAGGGACACACTTAAATCCAACCACTTAACCAATCCTTTAAAAAAAAATAAAGTCAGGCAAACTAGGTTTATTCTCACACTGTTGTATACTTTTTCCAGTTGTAGAAAACAAGTGTAGAAAAATTTTAAATTCTATTTCATCAATCTCTTAAAACTTTAACAAATAATTTTACTCTTGAAAACTTTTCTGTTTTTCCAAAATTCTAGGAGCTCCTATTCCCAAGCAAAAGAAAGCCAAATTAGTTAGTATATAATAAAAACAAGCTCCTGATACAACTGAAAACATTTAGGATGTGGTTATTAGAAGAGTCCTGCTGAAGTTTAAATAACATTAAATCTATTCATCATCCATCCTCTAAAAAAAAGTTAGGCAAGCTGGTCAAAACTACAGTTAGTATAATCTACAACTTCTTTATACATCTCTTAGTTAATTTCTATGGGACTCTGCATTATAAGAGAACTTCAGATGTCCTTTGACAAAAAGATGGTTGCATTTGTTTTGATATGAGAATAGGCAGCCAAAAAGGAATATAGGGACTTCCCTGGTGGCGCAGTGGTTAAGAATCCGCCTGCCAGTGCAGGGGACACGGGTTCGAGCCCTGGTCCGGGAGGATCCCACATGCCGCAGAGCATCTAAGCCTGTGCGCCACAACTACTGAGCCTGCGCTCTACAGCCCACGAGCCACAACTACTGAACCTGCGTGCCACAACTACCGAAGCCCACGCACCTAGAGCCCATGCTCTGCAACAAGTGAAGCCACCACAGTGAGAAGCCCATGCACTCCAACTAAGAGTAGAGCCCCCGCTTGCCGCAACTAGAGAAAGCCCACGTGCAGCAACAAAGACCCAACACAGCCAAAAAAAAAAAAAAAACCCAAAAAAGAATATAATATAGAGAATATATATAAGTGCAGCCAGCAAATCTTCTTAATTAACATTATTACAGCCTTAATTAAATATTATAGTAACTATATGCAAGGCTGTTCTGAGCAATTCATTAAAATATCAGAAGTTGATGACTAATTTTTTTGGTTGATCTAGTAAATTTCAGTGCTATTATTTAAAAATATATATGATATTTCCTGTGTATAACAGTAGAAAATCTCCTTGTAAAAACTTCGGAAAAATTTTAAGAAGTAGTGCTTATAATGAACACAGAATATTTCTTCATTTGTGCATACCATATTTATTTAATCTATTTCATCTGTTGCCAAATCTTTACTACTATAAATGCCACTGCAACGCATAACCTTGCCTATAAATCATCATGTGCCTTTTATAACTATTTTCTTAGGATAAATTCCTAGAACTGGAATTACTTCATCAAAGCATAATACTGTCACAGTGCCCTTTAGAAATGTTGGACCAACTTCTACTTCCACCAATATGTGTTACAGTGGCCACATCAATGCCTACCACTAGGTATTTCCACTCTAAAAGAAAAATCGTTGCCAAATGAATAAGCAAAAATGAATATTCTCCTTGTCAGGAAAGCCATTACATAAAATAGAGCCTTAATATCATTTACCTATTGGATGGCTCAAAATCCAAAAGGAAAATACTATAAAACAAAATTTCCTTCTAAGTCATGTACCTTTAATTTTCATATCAAGTCCTTTTAAAACAAACTTATTGATAATTCATTTATTAATATTCTGTAATGACAGTCATCTCGTCATAAAAAAGGGAAAAGTATGGACTTACTAAAACAGCTAGTGGGAGAGGAATAAACCCCATCCTCCGTGCCACGGAATCACTGTAATCAGTATATGCCTAGACAGAGAAAGGAGAAAAGGATTTACGGGATTAAACAGCATTTAAAAAGTACAATTCACTCATCACCAGCAAATGTTATAAACAGGTGAGGCTGTGAGCAAGAAGAGAACCTAGCACCTATAACGTAATTTAGTAAAATGATGTGGCAATCTAAATGTTCATAAGAAGTTTAAAATACAAAGCTGCACAACTGTTACAACACTGCAGAAATCATACCCTATGTAATGTTACATATTAGTATTATTTTTATTATTTTGTAAACATTTAGTGTCGAGAACAGAGATAAGTAGGAAGTTTACCTAGCTTTCCCTTAATTAATATCCCATGCTAAATTAAACCACTGTTCAGTTAACTTCAGACTATGTCTTTAATATAATACTCACATTTTTCTGTCGACTGCTAACAAGGTCAAAAGCAAGGCTGGCTCTATATTCACTGTAGACCTAAAGACAAGTAAGAATGAAATATTAAGTAATATAGTGCAAACATACAACGTGGAAAGATTTACCTTGTAGATAAGATGTTCAATAACTAGCCAGGAAGAAGATGCTAATAACTAAGTGACATCTGGGTAGTTTTCCTCTTATTCGTTTTCCTACAATATGGGTAAAACATAGCCTCAATTCCCCCAACTGGTAAGTTCACAGGCTTTGTAAAGGTTTCTCTTAAAGAGGGATAAATATTCAACGATTATGATCCTGAGAGTTTAGAATTTGGGGAGGAGTGGCTATTTTAAGTAGTGTAAGGCACAGAAAATAATTCTGAAAATTTAAATTAAATGAACACTTTAAAAAATACTATTACTGTATATCTAATGATAATGATGCCTTCTTAGAAAAATGAATGGTAAACATGATATAAAGCTGAATTCGAGAACACAGTTATGAAGGCACTTGTAAATTGTCATTTCCACTAAAAACTGCACTAAGTATTCGAATCAATCCTATTAGTTTTGACTTATGTTGCTGAGAAAATGATCCCATGAAAAGGAATTCTTGTTTTGAGGAAGCCAAGAGAGTAAAGGGTAAAATTACTTTATCAGCGTTTTGCAAAAAAGTGCAAAATTATATTTTATTCAAGTATATTAAAACATTCAGAAACCCAATAATCCAATCATCACATTATAGCGGCTGCAACTGCATTACATTTTAAGTCTTTGCCTTTTGAAATAAAACAATAAGCATCAGAGTAAGACAAAGCACAACCAAACCAAACCTAGATAACTGGTGAAATTACTATTCATTTTGGTCCTGAGGTAGGAATGAGGACCGCACTAGAAAACTTGCCTACGTTTTGTTTACAAGCCTACAGCCCCATTTCTATTTCTGGAAATTCTATAGAATACCTGGTTATAATATAAAACAAATCTCTCAAAGTTCCAGCAAATGCTTTCACTAGAAAAATATAAGGCTCTTGTCTTCTAGGACTTCTCAGAAACCTATTCATAATCACAGAAAAAGAATCAATTTTTAAATATAAAATATTAAACAATCTAGGCAGAGAGAGAAGTTTTGATATCTAATGTTTTAAATAGAAACAATGTGATTTTTAAACAGTTTAAGTAGACAGATTATGATGGCTATTAACCGTTTATAATGGTTTTGAGTTAGTGACACCCTGATCTCAACTACTGGTCAATCTATACCTCTACCCAAATGTATGGAACCAGAACTGTTTAATATTGAAATAATGTACTTTCAGTAGTACAATTATTTTTAGAAATTTAAAATTATAATTCTAACTTTAAAGTAGTAGTACTTTTCTATTTTCTTCATAAATGCAGTAAACTTAAACTTGCTCTTCTACAACTTTATAATATTAACCAGAAGTCAACACCAAACACTGAACTGCTTATTAAAATACATACATCTGCAGTAATGTCATTGAACTTTGTGATAAAGGCATGTTTTACAATATCCACAGCAATTTCTGATGTAACCACCATACAGACATCTGGAAACAACACCCAGAGATGATCTATAAAGTAGGGGAGAAGAGAGACAATTAAATCTCTTAATATGAACAAAATCCATAATATCCTATCACAGGCTACCACAGAAACCTGCAATCTCCACAGGGCAAAACTATAATGTTTTCAATAAGTGATAATAGAGAGAGAACCAGCATTCAATTAATTATCAGAAGAGCCATATTTTATCCAGATAAAGGATAAGTCATTCAACAAGTATTTATTCTGTGCTTCCTCTGTGCCAACCCCTATTGAAGCGGGCACAGTGGCGAGCAGAGCCCCTGGCTCCCTTCCCGGACCAGCACGGGAGGACTGGTGGGATGGCTAACTAAGCAGGCTCCTTGGAAAACTCTCTGGCTGCCTTAATGTGATGGTAAATAACTACTAGGAACATGTGCTGAAGTCAACTGAACAAATTCTTTTCCCTCCTTGATCACTAAGACTTAAAAGATACTGATCAATCATTTATTTCACTGTCATACAGATGTAATTTGTCAGATTTGCTCACCTTTACCGTATTTATTAAAATGTCAATTCAGTACCAAGTACCTGACCGAAAAATGCCAACAGATAACCTCCTTAGACCTTGAAGAAGGATATAAGAGTGGGACAGAGCAAGAAAAGGATCAGAATTGTTGGCAGGGACCTGTAGCAATCCAGCACCTGGGAAGCTGGAAGGTGGGGTGGAGAGAGCACAGCTGGGGCTCTGCCTGCTGACAAGACAAGGCAGTCTTAGGGAGTTTCACATCCTGTTGAGGTTTGGGGAATCAGGGAACCTCTTTCAACAGTAAACTCTGCCACTGACTGGCTAGATGATGCTGGCAATTACCTAAGTTCTAGCTTCCTCATCTACAAGATAAAAGTATCTACACTTCACCATTATGAGAATTAAATGAGACAATGATGTAAAGTGCATAGCAATGGGCCCAGCATACAGAAAAGCTTGTACTATTTTTATGTTGTTCAGCATCTTGGGAATTTAGGGTAAGCTTCTGTAAGTGGTATTTGGTTTAAAAAAATTTTTTAAAAAACCTAAAAAAGACAAAAACAAAGAGTGAAAGAATGATGAATTTACCAACAAAGAAGTGTTCCTCTTATCATACTCGCAAAGAAAACTAAGATAACTTGTTGAAAGTCAAGTACAAATGAGAACACGACTTTAAACATCCAGTTGTCAGCAGGTTTAGGGATTACTGTCCTGGGGTGCAACAATACCGCTGTTTCGGGACTGCTGAATCCAGCTATGCAGAGAATCTAGGAGGGTGTGTGTGTGTGTGTGTGTGTAGGAGGGGCTTTGCTACCACAGGTCAAGTAGCCTTTGGATCTATTCAGATGAGACGTCAAGCCACTGTTAAGATATACCATTTGATTTTATGCTTTCTACAAGAAAATAACTCCTGGAAATATATTTCCAAGATCATGTATCTCATTCTACATCTGTTTCTGATGTTTCACACACACCTGAAAACTAACAAGTTATTAAATACCTATAACATGCACGGCATTGGGGGTATTAAACTGCAAAACATGACCTCGATGCTTAAGAACAAGGTTATACAGAAATGTCAGACGTAAAAAATTCTAAATTACTTGAGATATCTGATCATTTCCCACCAAGCTGACTTCAGCACCACCAGACTGCGTTCTAATTACCTATCTATTTCCTCTATTAGCTTGTGATTCCTACGCACATCTTAGTCCTTCTTACCTGTGCCAGTGCCCAGCACATAACATATACTCAGTGAATGTCTGCTAGCTGAATGACTGATGAAAATTCATGGAATCTCAACAACTTCCTTGCCAGCCTTGATTCAGAGAGTGTAAGTAACAAAGTTTACTGTTTTACATTATATTTCTTTAATTTATCTTTATTCAAAATGCTAATTCATAGGCAGTGAATGAGTAAAAGATAAATTTTAGGAAAGAGTAAAAGTTCTTCTGGTGAACCCGTAAAATGAAAAAGATCTGACTGTATTTAGATAACCACAGCACACTACAGTTAGAAAAATCAGCAAAGAGGCTTGGAAGCTGCAGTGCTCGACAGGGTCCACTCACCCACTGGGTACACAGCTCTAGAGATGCTGTGTGGCTCACGGGAAATGACGGGCCAAACACTACGGCCCGTGGTCTGGCTCCCACCAGACCACAGAGAGCACACTCAATCTGTCCTACTGGAACGGTTATTTCCAACATCCAAAGAGTTGAACAGCTAAAAATTTTGAAGTTTTCGGCAATATTCATTTTATTCCATGGAAGAGAATGATTTTTGGTTCAAGAGTAAAATTGGAAGGCACCGTATTTGTTAAGAGTTACTTACCTGGATTCCAAGAAAACTGTTCCATGTTTCTTAGACACACTATTAGCAAAAGCACATAATTTGTGAATCGTTCTTTAATATCTGAAAAAGAATTTAACATACAAATAGTAGATATATAACAAATTGTATATAAATAACAATTACAGAGTATGTATCTAAAATAACTTTTAGTCAGAGCATGATGAAATTATATATGTAAATGTGTGTAAAATTAATATATTATAAAATATATATAAAATGTCTGTAAAATTATATATAGGGTGGTGCTACGTTGGTAAGCCATCTACTTCTTTCACCAACATAATTCTAGTATGGAAATTCCAGTTTTCTACAGACTTCAAAAAATATTCAAGCCATCAATCTGCTCATATTGAGTCAGACTGCTCCTGTGGTCTTCGGGAATGTAAGAAAACTGTTTTCATTTTACAGAAGAAGAAATAATAGAAGAGTGTAAAATATAAGACTTTGGGTAACATAAAACCCCTGCTTCCCAGACTATTTCCGATCTGGTAAATAGTAAGTATACAAGTACCGACCTGAGGAATCCTTCAGCTAAGAAAGTGCTAGTACTACAATAGCATTACTAAGAATATATGTGGAACTTAGGGGAATAAAACAAGCAAAAAATTAGGTTTCATGATATTTACCGTAAGTTACTAAGTATTCTGGGCTTAGTCTGAATGAATTTAATAAAAGCAAATAAGTAAATTCCTGCTAAAGGCTAGTTTACACATTTCACTTTTGAAGCTGTTATCTTCATCAGAGCCTAAGATACTATGTAACCAAAAAATGGAATGAAATAAATCTATGTCTGTGGTAAGTCTGGTACATCCATGTGTTGGGTCTATGCAATGGTAGGGCTGTGGCTAGAAGCCATCACGCATATAGTGCCCATCTCGAAAGTCTGTATACATCTGTCATTTCCCTAATAATCTAATATCTCAGGAATTCAACTGTGGGACCCCCTGTAGCCCTCTGCATTTCAGTTTCACTCTGAAGTCCTTCCTGGGACTGCTTTGTTCTTCCTTTCTGATTTCCACCTTTCCCTGTCACTCTAGAGCAAATGATTTGGACTTTTATTCTACAGCTAAACCTCGGCCTCTGTAAGTGAGCTGGCGTTTTCCATGTGTCTTCTTCCCTAAATTCCTGAACTCTCTCTAGTTAGTAGCAGTACCTCTTTTCTAGGGTAGCTCGGCTCCTAGCCCCTATTTGTGAGGAGTCTGAGCTGTACCTTTACTTCTTCACAGGCCAGGGGGCACAATTTGCTGTTCTATTATGAATCCATAGCATTATTTCTTACGAAATGCCACGTTCTGGGGTATAAGCTCACAGCACGTGAGTCTCCAGGGGAAGAGCACAGGCGTGCCCCCTCGAAGGGCACTGCAGACTTGCAAGGAAGCACACTGTGGAGTGTAAAGCACACGTTGTGACTAGTTCTAGATCACATTTTCAACTTATTCTGTGATTTCAAATGGGAGTATAGGTTAAAAGAAGCTGAAAAAAGCCTGTCCTAGAATAATTTCCATCATAATCTAAATAAAATGTATTCCCTGCTACTTATGTATAGTTAACTGTGGGACTTAATTCATGGGACTAATTAAATTTGTCCATGTACTTTCAGTTGGAATTCTGTACAGTTATTCACAGAGCTGCATCTATATGTGTGCTAAGCCCTTTGGATTTCTAATGTCCATCAACAAATTTAGCGAAGAAATGTACTTATTTCTGACCTTTCCACTTTCCATGATACTGACTTGGTTCACTGCAGAATTATCTGGAAAGAAACTGCCTTGTGAAATTTCAAATAGTATTTGAGATAAGCCAACATAATTTTTATGAAGTCTTATATAATAAAACAAAAACAAGAGCAGTGTTTAAATTAATCATATCTGATTCTTGGACACATGGTAGCTGCCGGCATAGAGGAAACCTATAATCATTTCAATTCTAAGAATACTGATAAAAGGGGAAAAACTCCATTTTATTAGGGGGATATTTAAGGTCAAATAGATTTTAGAAAAGCAGACTATTTCAAAATACTGTAGAGATTAATAAAAATTGATAAATTCTGGTAGATAAATGCAATTTTACACTATGAGGGACGTGAAAGGTGGTAAGTGTGAAGATTAAAAACACAATAAAAAAAGCACTCATTTATCAATCTAACTATGAAAATGAGGCTGCTATGTGGCTATTAAAAAATCCCACTATGTTTCATTCTTGTACTTTCACAATTTTATTTTTTGTACATACATTTAAATAATTTATAGAGATTTGACTTTTAAAATTTGAGCATCACTAAAGTATACCGAAATTCTGACACAGTTCCTCCGCAATAAAATAAAATCTTACATAAAGAAGTAAGATTTTTTAGAATAATAGATTCTAATAATGATAAAATGTAAATATGTTGTTGATTGAATGAGTTATCTATTTTACAATATTAATAATGCAATCCACAACGTATTTACATCATATCTCATCTTCAGAACAGTTTTGACTTGGATTGAACTCGCATTAATTAAAAAGTGAAACTCCTACCAAAATGGGAATGTCTTCTCTTAATCTTTATTAATGAGCTTAAAAACACTGGTGATTAATTTTTTAAAAATATTTCTGATAATCAAATGATTAAGCTCCTTTTTCCTCTTCTAAGTCACCACTAACAGGGATATATTTTAACATATTTACAGTCACAATTTAAATGTGCAATGAGTGACTCTTTTATTTCCAACAGTCATTCAAATTAATGCAGGTACACAGGCTTATGTTAAGAGAGTTAAACAGAATCACCCTGAGCTGGAACCTTACTTCAGACCAATGTAACTCCTGCAGGATCTTTCTGAAGGTACAGTTCACATTGTCAGTGGGTTAACAGCTATGTAAAAAATTTCATTTTAAGAACCCAGGTCAGAAAGGTCTAGGTTCCATACTCAGCTGGGGCTTACAATGACATGATGTGGAAGAAAGGACATCATGTTAAAAGTTGGGTTTTATTAACTAAACTCTATTTCGTGTGTCCTCAGGTAACTCCCCTAAAGACAATGTACAGTCAGGCAAGAAACTGAAAGGGATAATAAAGTCACTCTAGAATTTCCAAACCAAGTTTTCAACATTAAACTAGCATGAGGTACTAAATTTGATCCCATGTACACGGCAGCTCAGTTTTCCAGGGAAATTCACAGGGAAAGAAATAGCTGGTGTGTGACCGGCAGCATCCTGTGGCCTGGCTCTCATTTCACAGCTGCTAATGCACGTGGAGGAGGCAATAAACTCAGTCACCACGTGAAAGGCAGGCGGTAGTGACTCCTTTCCTATCCCTTTAATATCTGAGCACCACCTGCAACATCAGCGAGACTGTCTACGACAGATTTTTCTTTTTCTTACTTGGGAACAGGTTTTAAAAGCTACCTTAGGTAAAATTAGTTTCTTATAAAACTTGAAGGGAGACAGAAGGGGGTACAATGCAGATCACCCTGCATTGTAACGTGAATTATTTTACCTCTAACAAAAAGCAAAATTTTTCATGCTGATTACTCACCATTTTAAGCCAAAATATACTTCTGAATTTCTTATAGACTCACATGCATTGCTTGATTAATATGCTACTGTTTTCAGAGTTTTCTTAGAACTGAAATATTGAATTCCTTATCTTTCTAAGCTAAGAGATTAAAATTTGGGGGACTTGTTTATAAAAGAAAGGAAAAAGGGATATTAATTATATCAACATACTGGCGATAAGGTTGAAAATCGTTCACAATCTCCTCCTCACGATACATAAAGACTGAAAACCCTTACAACTTAAAGATCTGCATGTCTAGTTTAAAGCTCTACAAAGAGTGCCTACTCAAACCAGGTTATTAATTTAAATAGAAATAATATGATTTCTGCTACAAGTGAAATTCTTGTAGTTGAAGCAATATATTCTAGAGTTAACTCCTGAAGCTGAGAAGAGCATGCCCCTTCCCTCCTACCCCTCCCCTCCTCTTTCATTTCAAATGTAAAGAGCTTGGCAGCACACGTTTGAGAGAATATTACTGCACAGAACGACACTGTGCCAAGTGCCCTTCAGAGCTCTGAGATCTAAGGTCTATCACTGCTCCACAGAATTGTCTAAAGTTTTTCATTAGTTCTTTCTGTTCCTTGCCTGGTTATCAAATCTCCTATAATTCTAAACACTCCTTTGCTTTAATATATTCATATGCCATTATTTTCCTTGTCTAATATATGTACAGCAAAATTTACGTACCGTGAAATTTTACTTTTAAGTGTACAATTTGATTGAGTTTTGATGAATGCATAAGCTATGCCACCATTCCCATAACTAAAATATGAACAGTTCCATCACGACAGTAAGTTTCCTTGCATCCCTCCCAGTCAACCCCACCCCCAGTAAGTAATCACTCTTTTATTTCTATCATCATAAATTAATCTTATCTGATCATAAACCTCATAAGTATGAAATCACACAGTACGCACTTATTTGTGTCTGGCCTCTTTTCACTCAGCATAAGGCTTTTGAGATTCATCCATGTAGCTGAATATACGCAGTTCTCTCTAACTGCTGAATAGTGTCCCACAGTGTAGATATACCAAAATTTATTTATCTGCTTTCTTCTTAATGGGAGGATTTGGGTTGTTCCCAGTTTTGGGCTATGGATAAAGCTGCCATAACAATTCTTTACAAGTACAAGTCCTTTTGTGAACCTGTGTTCCCGCTGGTGAGTGATAGGGTAGGTGAATGTGTAACTGTGTAAGAAACCGCCAAAAGGTTTCCCAGAGCAGCTGCAGCATTTCACATGCACCATCAGTGCGGGGCACTCCCCAGCGCCACTGACACACACTGGCAGCCACGGGACCAGCCATGCCAGTGGGCGCGTGACCTCTCACTGGCTTTTTCACCCCTGTTCTCCACCACAGTGCAAATGGCAACATGGTGAAAGAGATAAGTAATGTCTTCATATTCTTACGAAAACAGTTTTGACTTTGCAGACTCCCCTCCAGGGTTCCATGGGCCACACCTTGAGAACCAAGACACTGTGCTGCTATGATCATCCTAACTATGTAAGATAAGGTTTCTGGGGATAAATTCTGTGCCCTCACACATCTTAGAATTAGAAAGGAGGCAGTAAGGCACAACTGAAAAAGCCGAGAATGAAGAGCCAATCTGAGGCTTATCATCAGATTTCTCTCAGTAGCTAAGTGAGTGACCTTAGGGAAGTCAAATTACTCTCTGTTTCAACTTTCACATCTGTAAAATGGAATAATATCAGCTGCTCCTAAGAAATTTCTGGATCAGTGAGAAGCTTCTGAAAGTATGGTAAGGTGCGATGCATATACCTGTAATTTTTTACTATCTTAAACATCCTGAGATTACAATAACCAAAATAATAATAATAAAAAAACTTAGTAAAGATGTTGAGAGAATAAAAGAAAGCACTGCTTAAGTGAGAGAAAACAGTGGCCCGTAGGAAACGTGACATTAGAGTTTCAGAATGAGTTACAAAATAATACTGCATAAAGCTGCAAGTAGAATCTGATTGTACATACCGCTATTTGACATTTGAAAAAGATTGTTCTTTTCAAACTTCTTGAAAACACTTCCTTTAATTTCAACAAACTGAAATAGTAAACACAAATATCATCTTCATCATTAACGCAGTTTTAAAAATGGACATGCTACATATAAAACTTCTTAGAGAATAACATTTAGAAAAAATAACTTTTTCCCATTCAGAATACTGCTGTTAAAGTACCATATAACCTCAAAAATGTAAAATAAAATCTCATACTTACATTATTAGACATCATAATAGTAAGCAGGGACTTGTTGTGTGAGTTAAAAGCCACGTTGAGAGTTGTTGCCTGAACCATTATAAGGATTGCATGCAAAACTAGCAGTAAGTGATGTCAAGGAAAAAACTTGTCTGTTTTCAGTTTGTATTAACAGATAATGCTATAAAATCTTGCAAGTTTATAATGGGGAAAAAAGATGACTATGCTTTCTAAATCAAGTCTTACGTAAGTATTTTATTATCTCTGTAATTTCCCTATTAGCTATAGTTGATATAAATTTGATGGGATAAGATGTATGCAACTCATATGAAACAAAACAAAAGCAGAAATGAATCCAGTCATTAAGACTGTGAGTCCTGGAAAACAGTCGTCTTGTTCTTTCTGGATCTTTGGCATTTGGTACAATGCTTAGGAAATAGGATCTCAGAGAAGTTTATTAAATAAATGGAAAAAATTATGGTAAATACTGAAAGAAGAAACCTAGATATATACATTGTGAATTAAGATAATTTGCATTCTAAAATAGAAGAGAACACAAAGTAAAAGTTAGTCTGGAACTGATTTTCCTCTCTGGTTCTGCAGGGGGCGGGGAATATAATAAGAAATGTCTGATAATTAATTAAGATTCTTCTTCAGATGTCATTTTTGAAGACATCCACAAGCTGCAGAATTATACTCATATTACATATGGAATAGTTTGTTTAAATTAGAACAGTAACTTTTTACTTCATTATACTTGGAACAAGCTTTTACTCTCCACAGAAATTTTTCCCACATAGTCCTTTAACTTCCCAAATATTAATCCAATTCTTTCAAGCATTGCTCTTTCAGAGACAGTACAGAAAAAAAAAAATCACACGACACATTCCTCTGAACGAGTCCTGATCCCATATGGACCTTAAGTGTAGGTATGCATGTGTGTGTAAATATACATACACACACGTGCATACCGTGCTATATAGTAAAGCATTTACTCTCCAAAAGAAAAGCTTTCAGGAGAGGAAGGAGGGAGAAATAAAAGCTCAAAAATTCCTCCCTAACCAATTTCAAATTTTATTTCTAGATGAATTGTATATATTTTAAGCTGAAGGTTAAAACAAAGAATTCATAGGTTTAAAGATAACTTCAAAAGAATTCTAGTATATGTATGAAAGTTATATAGATCTATATAAATCTAAAATATGTATAAACATACTATCCCTTTATTCTAAAATCCTTCCTTATAATCAGTTACACTGAGAACAGAACTATTTTCTAGCAGTTCAAAGGGTCATGTACACATGAGACTCTTTAAATTAATTTACAATTACAGCTGACCCTTGAACAACATGGGTTTGAACCGCATGAGTCCACTTATATGCATATATTTTTCAATAGTAAATACTACAGTATTAAATGGTCCGTGGTTGCTTGAATCCTTGGATACACAGGGCTAATTATAAGTTATACTTGAATTAGCCCCTGTGTTGTTCAAGGGTCAACTGTACTATTATAAGCAATTTCTCAAAAGATAGCAGAGGGTTCACATTAGTCTTCAGGATACGGACACACACACACACACACACATCTTTAAATCTGAGAAACAGCTAACCAAATAGAATAATGTAAAATATGCATTGATGGTTGGAATTTCCGAGAAGTCTAAAAGGATACAGACATAGAGAACGGCCATGAAAAAGTGAGGAATCACCCCGATGTGTGCTGTTTTTCTTTCTTTGGGCTCTGTTGCTGTCCAATAGAGAGCATCTAATATATCTTGTCCAAATGATGAAAACAGACGATCTGCTACCTAAAGAGAACAATTTTGTTAAGGTGTTTCTCAATATTCCATTTGAATATGTTACTAAAATTCAGAGGTGAACTCAAATACTGGAAATCTCACTTTTTAAATCCTACTAGAAGGTAGGCTCCAGAAGAGAGCAGGATCTTTATTTACTTCTTCACTTACATTTCCTTATTCTCTGACACACAATGAGTGCTCAAGTTCTGTATTATCTGAATTAGACTTTGTCTAGTAAACTCTTGTTTGTGACAAGGAAAGTTTTAGTAGCAAAAATAAAAGGGAGAGGATACGTCAAAATCACAGTTCCTCTGGTTTTAAAACTCTTTGAATTCAAATTCAGGATTCAAACTTAAATCCTTTAGGACAAATATATCATTTGACCCACTCTACTCACACCTAATATCGGTAAATAACAATAGCTGTAATTTGTTTGAGGTTTATCATATAAGAATATAATAAGCAGATTTGCTTCCTAAAGACATTTTCAAGTTCTGATCTCTATGAATACAGTATGATAAATAAAGAGAAGCACATAAAAAAAGAAAAAAGGAGGGCTTATCATTCAGGATTCAGTCACATTCTAAGAGAGGACCTTCCCAGACCATCCAGTCTTTTGTGGCTCCCGTGGTCTCTAACGTATTACCGTGTTCTTCTTCATCACGGTTATTTATTATTTCCAAATACCTCCTTGTTTACTGCCTCTCTCCCACCTGTAGAATATAAGCTCCAGGGGATTAGGCTTTGCTCATCTCTGGATCTTCGGGATCTTGGCATGTAGGGAGTGTTGGCTGAATATTTGCCGAATGAAGGGATAAATCGCTACCATTTAGGGAGCTCCTACCACATGCCTGGTTTGTCTCATGTAATCCTGGTAATTCCCCTAGTATCTCCATTTCACAGATGAGAAGCTGAAGGTTAGAGTCATTCAGCAACCGGCGGCTATGTGCAGGATAACCAGGATTGGAGGTAACTATCTCTATACTAGAGCCTGGACTCTTCTACACTATGCTGAAACCACTCATCAACTCTAGTCTACAAATTGAATAAGTATTTAAGCCACTTAGATCAGCAATTCATGGATCCTTCTGCTTGCCCTGTTTCCTAGTAACGGTAATACCACCACCTTGTGAGAGGGCTGTGTAAATCAGGAGGCGTCTGCCTTAAGTTTGGGAGTAGGGAGAAGCCCAGTCACCTGCAATCCCCCGGGAGGGAAGGCATGGAGATTAGTGGGGTGCTGGCACGGAGAGCCACCCACGCTGCCGGGGAGGACAGGAGGCCTGGGCTTTTCCTTCTGTGGGAGGGAGGGGAGAGCAGGATGGCTACTCTGCTTCACAAACCACACCCACACCTGATGGGGCAAAGCAAGTGCATGGCCTACAACCAGGAAGCTGGGGTGTGGTTTTAAATCATCCCAGTCAATGAATTAAGGACTAACGGGGACGGCTAGAGTTCTGCGGCTTCTACGAAGAGATGGAAAGCCCCCAGCTGCCCGGGCAGCGCAGCTTCAGGGCAGAAAGGCCAGCAGCCTCCACCCCACCCCACGTGTCTACTAGCCAGGACAAGCCCGTCTGTGACTAATTCAAAAGACAGGTAGACCTTACTTGTATCCCCAAAAAGTAGTATAGGAAAGCACAAATTGAGTCTCAGAGGTTAATTATATAACCCAGGTTGGCTTACTATCTAAAAGACTTATTAAGTTTCTGCCTATAAAGCAAAGCATGTTTTTCTTTGCTTTGTGTAACTGTTAATTTACATAAATGCAGATTTTCATATGATGACTGCTTTAAAGCATAGCGTACTTGGAAGACATATTGTATTCAAAATGTTAAGTACTTAGAGAAACTGGGAAATTGTTTACCTGCTTGGTGTGAAAATTCAAAAGCAACTTAAAATATAAATCTACTATAGCCAACATACACATAACCCTAAAAGTATCTTCATAAATTTAAAAATTCTAGCAAAAAGTATACATGGGTTTCCAATGAATTTGCAAAATACATTTCTCTACCATTTGACAGTTTACATTCTCAAGGGTGCACTGACTCAGAAATGTCTAGGCAGCAGGTGCCCCTCTTCCCTACTTGAGGACACATTGTGCCCTGGGGACCTGCTACCCTCAGTGTGTCCCAGGACCGGCAGCACAAGCACCATCTTGTTAGAAGACGCCCAGACCTACTACATCAGAATGTGCATTTTAACAAGGTCGCCAATGACCGGATGAACACGGGGGGCCAGAAGCACCATTACCAGAGCCTGCAGGAAAGTGTTCTGTTCTGGAAGGTTTGGAGCAGTGTGCCACCGGCCAGGCCTGTGCGGGCTGGGGCGCTGGACTGCCTGGCGGGGAAATGAGGGCCCGGACGCACCTCGAGCATATTGTAGATGATGTAGAGCTTGATGACGGACTGGCCCCTAATCAGGTGATACATCATGGAGTAGTCCACATAGTGCATCATGAAATAGCAGATGACCAAAATGACACCCTTCAAGATGTCACACACCTGGGCAGGCTGAAGCAAACGTCTGTCCCTGAAATATATGAGAAGAAATAAAAATATGAGTTTTACCTTCTGTGTTCTTGAATAAATAATCTTCACTGGACATACAGTGGCAAACAAAGGTAATGGGACTTAGGTTGACCTTTTAAAAATTTCAAACTAACAAGGAAAGTTATGCTGACTACTCAACAGTATGAAATTTTCTGCCCAAGTAGAGAATATAAAATATTAAACCAGAATTACTGCTAGAAGTGGGGAACCTAAACAAGTGAACACCGAAGGCAGGCGGCTGCTGATAGAGTGCTCGGAAGCAATGGATTTCCACGAAGAAGACGCAAGCCTCCCACCTCATCGGGAAGCCCTGGAGCCCACTGTCTCAGCCCTTCTTACCCAGTGCTAGCGTTCTACGCGTGGTGTTCTGCACTTTGCACTTTCTACTTAACAGCATAACAGATCTTTCCATGTCAGTTCATAAGGAACTCATATTTACATGACAGCGCAGTGCTCCACTGTGTGGGTGTATCATAATTTACTTAACGTATCATTGACAGATTTCCAGCCTTCTGCAACTATAAACCATGATGCAATGTACATGTCATGCCGTGTCAGTGAAAGTGCATCTATAGGATAAAGTCCTAAAACTGCAATCTCAGGGTTACGTTCACTTGACATTTTGATAATAGCAGCTGTGCTGCCCTCTGCAGGGGTTGTACCAATTTACACTTGCACTAGACACCTGTAAGCCCACGGGCATCAATTAGCATTTGATCAACTTTGGGATCTCTGCCAATGCCACTGGTGAAAAATTGAAGCTAGTAGTTTCAATGTTAATTTCTCTCATTAGGAGACTGACATCTTCTTTATATATTTAAGTTATTTATACCGTCTGTGAATTCTCGCCTCACATCTTTCTCTTACTGGTTTGTAGGACAGCTTTTATATTACAAAAGTTAGCCGTCTATGACATGAGTCGAAAATACAGTTGCTCCTTAAACAACATGGGTTTGAACCGCACAGGTCCACTTATACGTGGATTTTTTTCAATAAATATGTACTTCAGTACTACGTGCTCTGCGATTGGTTGAGTCCATGGATAAGGAACCATGGATACAGAGGAATCTCGGACACGGAGGGATCGTGTATACGGAGGGCTGGTTATTGAGCATAGCGTCGGTGCCCTAACCCCCAGCTGCTCAAGTGTCAACTGTGGTTTTTTCCTAATTAATACAAGCAGGATCATTCCTTACTTTTGAGGTCAGAGTATAAGGAGCTAAACCTAAATTGTGAATGGAAACGTCTTCCTAAGACACAGCAAAAACATACATTAGAAAAGAAGAAATTTAAGACTTCTTTCACTGAACGTAAAATTCCTGTGACAAGAATGGGAAAGGTGTTTTCTCTAAGTCGACTGCAGGCTGATTCCTCAAGATAGAAAATGCTCAGTCTCCTGCTTTGGCAGCTTTTACGTATGTATCGTACAATCAATAAAAAGCCTGAATACTGGCATTAGGAGCCGCAGAGTCTCTTCATTTCTGTCCGTTGTGACAACACTTTAGGACCTACCTAAGGGGTGAGCTCCCTTTCCAGTGGGCTATTGGCGTCCTGAGCTCTCTACTTACTTGGTATTTCCTGGCTACCTATTCTCTCTGGAGCTCCTTCCTAGCCCTTGTCCACATTCAGATCGGGGGCTCTTTTCTTCCAAAGATCCTTGTAGGGTTCAACAAGGAACCCATAACTGCTACCCAGAACACTGTTCTGTAAGATAACAGTGAGGCATGCAATGCCAATTCTGCCAGACGTGTTACAGAACCTCACACTTGTTTTCTACAATACATACTGCATTGTGTAGTACATTGTAGTATGCAGAGGTTTTCAGTCAGGTGTGAATTTGACCTCTTCACAGAGAGAATATGGAAATCTGCAAAAATCCTGAAAAGAGACAAATTCTGTGAAGACTGGGTCCAGGGAGGGCTAGCAGAGGATGAGAAGACACTGGGCTGAACCAACGAGCTAGATGGAGAGACGGGTCAGAATAGTCCAAGTCACACCACGTGTCCAAGTCATACCACCATGGCACAATAAGCCGAGGGAAGTTATTCTTAGTAGTTGAAGTTGAAATCTTGGGAAAAACTGCCTCAAGGACAAAGTTGATCAATCTCTATCATCATTTTTCTGTCCCTTTCTGTCTCCAGTGCTGTTCCTCTCTCTCCCTGCAGACTCTGGCCCTTTTCTCCTCATGAAATCCAGAGTGAGCTGCATCTCTCATCTTCAAACACCTAGCCCAGAACACAGAACTCTGCCAAGGGCTGTTCAAATATCGAGGTAATTCGCTGCTGGACCCCAAGATAAAAAAATGGAAGCAGTATTATGTTTGTCAAGAGTTGGAGGTAAACATATTTTTAATTCAAACAATGAGAAGAGGAGACATTCTGAACACTCTTGGGCTCCTGGCCCGTGTGCCTGTCTCCTCTGGGATGGCCAGGGTCAACCCGAAGCATCAGCCAGGAGTGCACACCCACCTCCCCCTCAGAAGTGCTGGCACAGCTGAGCATATGCTGAAAAGCACAAATCACCCATAGTCAGGGTCCTTTGTGTTTAAGAACTAGAGGTCATGTTTTATGAACTAAAGAAAACGATATGAACAAAAAGTAGGGTGGTATTAATGAATCTGCATTAATTACCAAAAAGATTTAGATAACTAATTAAAGTAGAAATCTATACTTAGAGCTTTTGGTACTAGATTGGCATCTACTTAGTTAAGTGATCTCAGTCAAAGCACTTTATTTAAGAGATAAAAGGATTTTTAATACATATCTGTCCAACTTTGTTTCTTTATAAACATTTGCAACAAAGGAACAGTGTGTTAGTGTATCTAAGGAGGAATATTATATTTGATACAAGTCATTGTTAGAAATTAGCTACCAAACATTGGAAAGCTGTCTCCCCAAATAACGTTAATACCACACATTTTAAACCAAGAAGAAAGTAAATTAAAATTTTTAAATTTTAAGTAAACAACTTTAATTTAGTTTTCTTTTGCTTAGGATTAAACTAGGCTGTAAAAATAGTGCAAGAGTTGAAGAAACACCTTATGCTACAATCCACAGGTCCTATGAGGCAGGCACCGTTCTAGGCACTTGGCACGTATCTGTTCTAGTTTCCACGACAATCCTATGAGATCCTATGAGGAAGGTACATCACCATCCCAATTTCACAGATGACGCAAAGAGTATCAAGAACGTGCCTGCAGCTGCATGGTCAGGAATTAGATGTGGGGGACCAGGGATCTGACCCTCTGCATCTGGCTCCAGAAGGCATGTTCTCACTCCCATCTACCGTCCCAGACTTTTCTTTAAAAGAACTTTCAAACTTACAGGAATCAGCAACTCAGTATCTTTTATCTTTCAGCATAATTTAATACTGTATAATTTATCACTGTACTGTCATCTCATATGGAAAAATTATTGTGCTAAAAACCAAAAATAGCTATAATTTTTCATTTCTAAAAAGAGGGAAAAAAGGACTATTTCCACTGGATCTGTGCACTGCTTTCTGTGCACTCTCTGCTTTGATGAAAATTTTCCATTGCTTACATCATAACTGGGTGCTACAGAGATGACTCTGATTTTCTCCTTAATTTCAAAATTAAGGGGATTTATTCAAATAAAAAAATAAAAGCAGAACTCTTAAGAAACAAGGGTCTTGTTTTCATATAAATTTCCCTGTAAATGAAAAAGGAAAGTTGCAAAAAAAAAAAAAAAAAAAATCGTTTCTAAGGGGGCATCACAGCTTCTCTGAGTAAGAAAAGATCTAACCTCAAAATAAGTTCAGCTGGTTAAAACAACTTGAACCAGTTCCAACATTTGTTTCCTTTTCTGCCAGGACATTTTTGGATATGATATAAGTATTTCCAACTCCATAAGAAGCTTATCTACAGCCCTGCCAATCAACTCTGAATTGGTTTATGAACAATACTTTCAGGCTGAAGCTCTTCCTTATAAATGCCTGTTAAACAGTGGTTACTGGCAATTCATTTTGCAAGCACTGAAAAAATCCCACACTAACACATAAACAAGTGGAGGAAGCTGTTGGACAAAGTGAAAAACCCACTAATCTAATTTACAGCTAGCTGTCAGTTATCACAAGACAAGTAATATTAAACAAGATAGTCAACAGACCTTAAAAATTTTTTTTAATTTTCAAGTTAAGCCACTCTTACAGAAATTAAATTGTCTACATTTCTAAATTTTATCTTTTGGTCTTTCAAATACTTTCCCTGGATTTGCACAATTACCGAATAAAGTGACCCAGTTGTTTCAAGGGCACTTTTGGGGAACAGAATGATGTAGTAAACCCAGATGATCAGGTGTAGGCTTTTCCTGCACCCTGTTCAGCAGAAGGTACTATGCCAACTAAAATTAAAGTAAAAACTGATAGTGAACAGAAAAAGATCAGGAAAGAAGAGGAGGCAACACAAATGACTAAGAGAACTGGGATAAGCCCTGCCTAGTTAATTTTCAAACTGGTGTTGAAACATGCCAAGGTGTCAGCATGAGCTACTTCATTACAAAATACGCAGACTGGATCTTTCTTTTTTTCTCTCTTTCTCTTTTAACATTTTTAGCTATTTGTGGTATAACTGAAAGAATGAGGATATACAAGCACTACTGAAAAAAACGTGAAATATTAAAAATGGTCTCCATTTCTGAAAGAGAAGTCGTTTTATAATTTTAGAGTAAATTGGAATAAAGTATTAAGATTAAGATGTTTTCCTTAATTAGGAGACTGAAAATTTTAAATCTTAAGTTTTTGCGACAGACAGTAGAAAAATAATTATAAAAGCTTAAACTGAATGACTAAAGCGTTCCTTGGGCTTTGAAAATAATTTCAAACTATACTAGGAAAAAACCACTGGTTTTATAAGCTATGTTTGGTGTTCGGAGGATGCAAAATAAAAAACTGCTCACATTGAAGGGCTCAGCTGACTGATGTGGCATTGGGAATGAAGTACTTGATGTCAGGTCTAGTCCGACATGTATAATTAAAGATCATTTTATCAAGTGATTTTCTTATGTTAGATGAGATCATGGTGAAATCCTGCACAAATGTGGACAAAGCTTTATGACCAAGTAAGGACAGGGAACCACATTTTCTTCAGTATGTGTCCATCTCCAAATGGTTATGTCTGTATTTTTTCATTATAATCAGTATTCGTTTGTACTGATGTCAATTTGGCCGAGAGTATAGAAGGAAAAATCAGGGTTTACTCACCACAAGGAGTCCCTGTGACACCACATTCCATTCTATAAAGGAAGTGAAAGTGCTCCTCCCTTCGGTCTGATTTACAAGAGAGAAAGAAAGAGAGAAGGTTGTAATGTTGCTACGCTACTTAGAGCGTCATGGTGAGGAAACAGGGGACAATAAAACCTGAGGTTAGGAAGACTCTCTAACAAATATATTGCTCTCTACAAATCAGCCACGTAGACCAGCCCTGGTAAGAGGAAATGACAGACGTACTTGTTTCCCCAGAGAAAGTTACCAAGAGCTCTCCCTACCTGCGCGACAGGGGTGCCATGAATCACTCAGGCCAAAAATAAGGCTTACATCTAAAAAGAGAAAAATCTATTATGTATATGTGTGTGTGTTCATATGTGTGCAGTTAATTTTAGGTAGAACTACCTTGGAGGAGGTAAGGCATACGGAGGAAACCCAATGGGTTAAGAAACTCTCAAGCATTTGAAATTCGTAATTCTTTGGGAGATGAGAGCTTTCTGTGGGGTAAATTCTCAAAAGAAAAAGACACCATTGCCTCTTAAAACCAAAGAAGTACATAAAGCCTCAAGTAAGAGTTATGCCTAAAACCAAGGTGAGATATCAGTAAAATTTACTTGCACATATTTTATTTGCCCCAATAGTAAAAGAAAAATACTCTAGCATTTATTACTTAAACCTACTCTACACTTATTACTGTCTAAAATATTTTAGCAAAGTTTTCAAAACTAGCAGTTCCTGGCACCAGATAGTATTGCTTTTCTCTACAATCTCCCTCAACTTTTAACTCAAATGTGACTGAGGCTTCTACAACACAAAATGAAGCCACAGGTTGGAGGAGGAAAAAGAATTCAGAAAAAATGCCAGGTAAATTAAAAACACACATACAACTGGTTATTATTTATTTATTCTATAAGTAAATTTGGAAAAAATAATGTTGGATACCTCTTTAGCATAATATAGAGCAGTCTACTTTTCTAAAAAACAAAATACTTTCATTCTTCCAAGAAACAAAGATACTTCATATAATGAATCAAAACTTAATTCTGATTTTCATGTCCTCATCATTAAAAAAATTATCTTAATTCAAGAAGTTTCTCAAATGTTTTTAAAAAATTATACTATCCTGAGAAAGAGGGAAGACAGACATAAATCAGTTGGCTTTTAAAGAATCTGGATGTATTTCTTTATTTTAGTCTACAACAAAATAGTTAAGGGCAAAGATTTTTCAAGACTGCCAATTCATTAGCAATAGTTTTCACCTAAATATTCTTGAAATTACTAAGGACAGGTGTCAACTTTTTATGCAAGCAGTGCACCCTTTGCAGAAAACACACACACAACTACCGAGTCAAGAAAATTACCCTGCCAACATCTCAAAATGAAAAATATTTTAACAGGGTCAAAAGCTGGCAAAATGTCCACCAGGGGAGCAATCACGATAAAGACTGGTTTCTTAAGAGCTGCAGATTCACCCTGGCCCTCAGGCTTAATGAAAGGCAGAAAGTCTATTCAGTTGTCAGTACTGACAAATATCCCCAAACCAAAACCCATGGCAAGTTTGCAGAAGATTTAGAAATAGGTTCAAAAAATCAATTCTAAAGCAGAAAACCCGGGAGGCTGTCAGCTTTCAGAAGCCTCTCACAAATGCTGTACCAGATATAACTCTGCACGTAGAGGAGGTGAGAACACCAATCCCATTTCTGAAAAGAGGGCAATAATAGTACTCTGCTGTGATGTGACACTGAATGAAACCACAGCACTAGAGCCTGCAAACTGTTGCTGTTTTCATGTCAGCATCTTGATTACTTTGACAAATATCTCTTCCCACCCACCCTGCTTTTTGGGAATAATTTCAAACAACTAAGAGACTAGGAAGATATCAATAGTAACTTTCTCTTTTTTTTAACAGAAAGAAAACTAAAATACAGGAGAGAAAAAGAAAACAGAAAAAAGAATACAATCAACCTCTTTGCTGGTCTCTTTAATTTCTTCTTATCTCTTTGAAAAAATAAAGTCAGACTGAAGGAAAGAGCACTTTTTGTTTGCTTAAAAAGATGGGACATGATACAGCTACAGGCAAGACAAATCAAATAATCTTGAATGGAAGTAGAGAATGTTAGAAGAAAAGCTATAAGAAGACAAAACTTGGCTGATTAATAATTTTGTAAAAATAAAATGTATTTTTATATTCCTAAAATATTTGAAAGGTCTTAGACTTAATATTAACAATAGTTTTGCTAATTCTGATAACGTATACTTAAGGCACTAAGACAGGAAGGCAGTATCTTCATATTCTGTATAATCTGCCTACACTCACAGAGTAAAGTGTTGAAGTTCTGTTATATCATTTTAACTGCACTTCACGTTATATATACACATATTTATTAGTGATGGCATAAAATGTAATTTTTCAGTTGATCCAAACTGCAGAAATAGCAAGAACTGTTCGCCCAGGAAAACTTAGTGGAGTCTTCAATGTAGTGTGATGGGCTGACCTCTAGTGTCAGTTTGGCCATAAAAACTTGAAAACAGAATGGACTTGAATTCTGTTTTAAAATGTTATTCAAATTAATTTAGATTGAAAAGTATTTTAAAGTAATATACAAAAGTTATCATCTTTACTTTTTATGCCAAAAAAAAAAACCTAGAAAAGGTTGGCTCCAGGGACCATCGACCACTCACACTAAAGCCAACAAGGAGTAGAGGGATGAAGCCTTCCCAGCTCTCTGCAACACCTCTCCCAGTTTTCAGAACAAACACTGAAAGACTTCTCTAATGCTACTTTGGTGCCTTGCTCCCCAAGTGACAAGGGACACAGTTTAGATGCCTGTGCAACAACAAGATGGCTCTTGTTGATTTTAGGTTACACATCCTTTTAATGCTGTATCTCATCGTGCCAATAGCCACGGAGAACATGCTCTGTCTTTAAAAGCCATTCGCTTAAAGACAGCTAGAGCACGAACTTGCCTCACATTGCTGATCAAAGAATAACTAAAAAGTAATCTAGCTCATAGTGTAGACATGAGTTATTTTATGTCAGGTAGCCTCACCTGGGCTTTATCCAACTTTCCATGCGTCTATTCTTGTTATGCAATCACACATGAAGACTTCCATTTAGTAATGTCTTAGATTTTTTTCTTGGTCTTCTGAAAAGGTAACTGAAATAACCATGATTCTACTGAGCTCCCAATAGTGATAAAGGAATAGTGACAGTATACAAGGTTAGGCTTTCTGAATATTGGAGTACCATGCTACAAATGTCTGAAAAAAAAGGTTTGCTGATATGAATAAAGTCTTCTTAAAAACTCTCCCAAAGGCATAAAGCACATACTTGAATATCTTAAAGTTGACAGTAAATTCCTAAAAAAGATCCTCCCATTTGATTAACAAGAAATTAATAAAATATGTAACATAATTCTTTCATTCTGGAAGGAGAGGAAGATTATAGAATATAAAGTATCACATATAACAATGATGTGATCTTAATTCTTATAATCTACCCCATGCCATCTTGCAAAGAAGAGCTTTTACTCTTATCACAATATGATCATCATGATCGATAAATTCTTCCAATTTACACTGGAGGGATTTCTTCCTTATTAAGACTGATTAAGGCCATCTTTAAAAGGACTGTATGTGTTATTCAGTAAGTACTAGATATCAAGCATATGCTCGTTTATTACTTTAAAAGAGACTCTTCCATGACTTCAGTCTTAAAAAAAATCAACATATAATTCTGTATGTTGATCAATAATTTTATAACTCAGTTTCCATGGTTACTGATGATAATGTTATTATTCATATATTTAATATACCATGGAAGAGTCACCTACTTCATAGTTAAATAAAGTTTCACATATTATTGTCCATTTCAGTATTTTGTAACTTTTTCGGAATGAAACGTATTTAGAAACATGAGGCACGTGAGAAATGTAAATTGGGCAACTATGCTAAGAACACTGTAACGTTACAAAGAGTGACCACACAGAGCAGAGGCATGTTGATGTAACCACAGAGAAAAAAACTGTAAAATCCAAATTTCTAACCTCAAGACCAAAAAAGCATTAAGATTCACATAAGCTTTACATTTTCATCTTCCTGTTCCTAGTTTTGGAAGAGAAGGAAGGAAGGAAACTAGTATTTATTCCTGTCTACTACGAACCAGGCACTACACCAGGTATTCTTTTCACATCTCTCAGTCTTTGTGGTAAAAGATGCTGGCTCTAAACATCCCCTTTTTACTGATGGGGACACAAGCTTAGAGAAGTTAGTAGTTGCTCATGACTCATCAGTTACTCAATGCTGGGCCAGACTGTCTGATCCTTCCCACCAGGACAATGGTCTTCAAAAGCTTTCCCCTCTCACAAATCAGAGGGGGGGGGGGGCGGGTCTCACCTGTAAGCAGTAACTAAGGCTAGCTAGGTCACGAAGACAGAGACTCTCAAATGAGATGGAGGAGGAACCCTGTATTAAGCGCTCCCTAGGAGAGTCTGATGCCAGCCGCCGCCCACCTCCCAGCCTAGCACCTGGTCCTCACTTTACAGATGATGCCCAGGAGGCCAAGGGACTTGAAGAAAATAAAAGTACAGGCTGAGCTAGCACAGTGGCAATGTGGTTGGTCCTTGACTCTCAGTGCCAGGCCTTTTCTATTCTTCTACACAGCCTCCTGCGTTATTAACATTCGTTTACTGGCCAAAGCAAAGTTCTGGTCCAAAACCATTTGGAAAAAAAAATGTACATATAAAAAGTACAAATATTATATAAGTATATTATATAATACTCATTAAAAAGATAAACAGCATTAGTTTATGCATTAAGGGCCAAAGTGTGAAAGAAACTTAATGATTATCCCTATTCTAAAAAATCTATGCAAGTGATTATTTAGCTCAACTACAAGTAGTAAAAATAACTTAAATTTTAGTTTAAAATAGTTCATAATCTTAAACTTACCTTAAGCCATAGCAAGGCAGTGTGAAGAGCCTGAACAGCGCCAGGAAAACTCTTAAAGGAAGCAGGGTGAACACATACAGAAATGCATCCAGGCACAGAAAGATTCCAAAAACCATGAGCTGGATTTTAAAAGCAGAGAAGAACATAAAAAACAAAATGTAAAATAAATATTCTTTAAAATATTACAGATGAAAATTTCAAACAATCAAGGAATTTCTAAACTTTGTAGGAAATTCATTTCTTATAACTTATCTATGGGAACAACAAGTTAGTACTTCTCCTTGTGTATACAAGCCATATTCTAATGAAAAATCCCTTTTCAAAATGCAAGTTTGTAGTTCTTCTTCCAGAGCCTTTGGTTTACCACCTACACAAGTCAATTACTCAAAACACAAGTTGCCCTTGACCACAGCATCTGATGTAGCTTTCTGGGTACTTCCTCAAACTTTAGAGATATTATAGAAAACCTTTCAGATAAAACTTGTAAAGTCTATCCTTACTCTTATGTAAAGAGATTACTAATTTTAACAAAATGTCATGTATACTTTAACTTGCTGTACAAAGAAGGCGTTATTCTTAATTGGAGGAATAGCTGCTAATATCTGTAATGTTTCCCCCTTTCTTGTATACTTGCCACATAAGGAGGACAGAATCTTTTGATGGCTTAGAGAAGTAGCCATACCCAGGCTACTAAACTCCACGATTTTAAGAGTGGTGACTTTCTGTATGTTTGACACACAAACATGGTATGATATATACACCCTCACACACAGCACTTGATGTATTCTTAGTCAATAAACTGTCCTACATATATATATTAAGCAGTTAAAATCCACACTGTTACTGGCAGAATCGCATCCCTCCCCACCAAATTCAGATGTTGAAGGCCTAACCCCTGGTACCTCAGAATGTGACTGTATTTGGAGATGAGAGTTAATTAAGTTAAAATGAGGTCATTAGGGTGGGCCCTAATCCAATATGACTGGTATGCTTATAAGAGGAAATTTGGACACAGACAAGACACAGAGGGAAGACAATACAAAGACAGAGGGAGAAGACAGCTACCTACAAGCCAAGGAGAGAGGCCTCAGAAGAAACCAACACTGCTGACACTTTTTTTTTTTTTTTTTTTAATTTTTATTTATTTATTTATTTATGGCTGTGTTGGGTCTTCGTTTCTGTGCGAGGGCTCTCTCCAGTTGTGGCAAGTGGGGGCCACTCTTCATCACGGTGCGCGGGCCTCTCCCTATCGCGGCCTCTCCTGTTGTGGAGCACGGGCTCCAGACGCGCAGGCTCAGTAATTGTGGCTCACGGGCCTAGTTGCTCCGCGGCATGTGGGATCCTCCCAGACCAGGGCTCGAACCCGTGTCCCCTGCATTGGCAGGCAGACCCCCAACCACTGCGCCACCAGGGAAGCCCCACTGCTGACACTTTGATCCCGGACTTTTAGCATCCAGAACTGTGAGAAAACAAATTTCTGTTGTTTAAGACACCCAGTTTATGGTACTTTGTTACTGCAACCCTAGCAAACTAACACACCTTTATAAGAAAGGACACATTTTATTAATTTTTTGCAAGAATGTCTCAAAGGAAAAAAAAAAAAATATATATATATATATATACACATACATGTATGTGTATGTATACATACATGTGCCAGGTTTCTTAGTAGTTGGTCTGAGTCAGTCACCCTGTTGTCAGCACAGTCACAGTTCTGTGACTGTCCCCTTGTTTTACACACAAAGGAGTGCTATAAAAGACTGAGCAAGGTCCACCTAAAGCTAGTGGTCCTTACTTATTACTCTCCTGTCACCAAGAATCCTTTCCCTGTTTGCTTGTGATCTGTTGTTTACACTCCAAAGGCAGAAAATGACAGAAACCTGACATTCCCAGAAGGTATTCTGCTGTGTCCGTGTAAGTGGCTGTCCTTCTCGTGACCTTACACTGGGGATTAACACATCACTCATGCATCAGCATCTACTAAGCCGTTAATACGGGCCAAGTAAGACGCTCCGCCTGGCGGGCGGGCACAGAGCCAGGCAGGACCTCATGACGGGGTTCCTGCCCTCAGCAAGCTTATTCGCATTTTCACAGATAGAGACACCAGCATGCAGATAAAGGAGGTCAATGCAGAGGTAACGGTTGCTATGACAGCACTAAGTATACAAGGAACAGGGGAGCCCTGAGAAAAAATGGCCAACCCAACTTTGGGAGATTTAGAAAAAGCTCCATAGAAGAGGAGACTCTTAATGACATCTGAGATGAGGGCTACTGACACCTGGAGAGGGTAGACTGGGCGGGGGTGGAGGGGTGGGAACAGGGGAAGGAAGCTTTCCAGGGGAGGAAGAAGCATGAGCAAGAACACCGATGAGAAAAGTAATCATGACGAAAACTGCCTCTTAAAGAATCAAACTTGCTTTTAAAGAACAGTCACCTTTCTTAGGCTTAGAGGAATCTGTATTAGTATCATGGTAAACAACTAACAAAAGTCTAACGGGCCTTCCCCTTCACTTTTTTTTTCAATTTTTCTTTTTATTGAAGTAGAGTTGATGTACAATGTTGTGCCAATCTCTGCTGTGCAGCAAAGTGACTCAGTTATACACATACAGATATTCTTTTTTCGTATTCTTTTTTTTTTTTGGTTAATTAATTAATTATTTATTTTTGGCTGCTTTTGGTTCTTCGTTCCTATGTGCAGCTTTCTCTAGTTGCGGTGAGCGGGGGCTACTCTTCGTTGCAGCACATGGGCTTCTCATTGTGGTGGCTTCTCTTGTTGCAGAGCACGGGCTCTAGGCACGTGGGCTTCAGTAGTTGCGTCATGCAGGCTCAGCAGTTGTGGCTCGCGGGCTCTAGAGTGCAGGCTCAGTAGTTGTGGCGCACGGGCTTAGTTGCTCCGTGGCATGTGGGATCTTCCCGGACCAGGGCTCGAACCCGTGTCCCCTGCATTGGCAGGCGGATTCTTAACCACTGCACCACCATGGAAGCCCTCTTTTTTCATATTCTTTTCCATTATGGTTTATCACAGGATACTGAGTATAGTTCCCTGTGCTATACAGTAGGACCTTCTTGTTTATCCTCCCCTTCACATTTTAAACCAGCCCAGTAAACTCAGTGGGCAAAAAAAAAATCTTCCCCCACTGTATGCTGACCACATAAAGACCACCTGGAGCTGTCGATACGACAGATCTCAATATTAAAATGGAAGGAGGGACTTCCCTGGCGGCGCAGTGGTTAAGAATCCGCCTGCCAATGCAGGGGACACGAGTTCGAGCCCTGGTCTGGGAAGATCCCACATGCCGCAGAGCAACTAAGCCCGTGTGCCACAACTACTGAGCCTGCGCTCTAGAGCCCGTGAGCCACAACTACTGAGACTGCGTGTCACAACTACTGAAGCCCGTGCGCCTAGAGCCCATGCTCCGCAACAAGAGAAGCCACCGCAATGAGAAGCCCGCGCACCGCAAAGAGGAGTAGCCCCCGCTCGCTGCAACAAGAGGAAGCCCGCACGCAGCAACGAAGACCCAACGCAGCCAAAAATAAATAAATAAATAAAATTTAAAAAATAAAACGAAAGGAAAGCAAGTGGCTGTGATCTAAAGAAACTTCAACTGGGCGGAAAGAAGGCATCCATCTATGTGAGAACATGCAATATACAAGTGAAGCAATAGAGATGCCTTTCAGGGTTTAGAAACATGGAAAAGTGACCCAACTCCTCTATCTACTGTTCAGGTGTTAACTTTTTTCACAAAGCGCAGCATTCTCTTAAATTCTTTACAAATGAAAATGAGAAAACTTCCTAAAAAAGTAAACAAGATGTAATCCTGAAAACATTCATCCTTGAGGGAGGTAAAGAAACCCCTGCTGGGCTGAGTGTGAGCCTGGCGCCCTACTGGGCATTGGAGGGCATCTCATTTAATTTACCTGGTGATCCAGGAGTCTGAAGGAGATGTGCCAAGAGGGACCCCTGTGTCCTCCGTCCTCCAGGCGAGTGCTGAGTACTGACTACTTAATCCCCCATCAGCTCTTGAGCTAGTGATTTTCATCCCTGCTCAGCACACGAGGAAACCACAGCTCTGGCGGCTGAACACCTGCCCAAGGCTGTGGGTCAGAGTGAAGGAACTGGCCTTCACGCCTAGGTCTGTCTGCCTCAGGGCCCTACATGTTCTCTTTGAAGCAGTTTAAGCACAGCAAAAAGATCTTACTCTCTATTTTTGCTAGGCACAGGAGTTAACGCAATTTTCTTTGTGCTAACTTGTCTTTTGCCAATTTGCCTAGTGTCATAAAAAATGCAGAAATAAAAGGCATTTAATGAATCAAATTTACAAAAGGCATAAACATTTCACATATATAGATTTACTGCTAGCTTTGAAAATGTTATCTTAATAAAATTAAAAGGTTTGAGTATATATTATTAACAAGATTAATGTGTACTTTCACACCTTCAGTTAATTTGTATGGCATCTTGATAAAATAGGCAAGTGCTATTTCCTCTTCATTTGGACCAAATAACCATAAAGCATTCAAGCAGTCTTAAGTAACAGCTAATGAAATCTGCCCTGAAATATAATAGGTGTGACTATAAAGCAATGAAATTGGTGTCATATGCCACCCTGTTTCCCTTTTGAGAAACACAAAAATCTCCTTTAAATGCCACTTGAAATTTCAAAATAAATACAATGTTGTGGCTAAAATCAAAGAAGCACCATGCTTCTGGAACACGCCTCTTTAAATCACGGGTGAACATCCGTCCTATCAGCTGATAGTCGTGCCTTGCGCACTGGACCCTTGTTGCTCTCTCACCCCATTTCCCCATTTCTCTCCTCCTCTGCTCCTGCTGCTCCAGCCCCGCCTCACTTTATCCATCTTGAAGAAGGCGGTATCTTACTTTAGCTGCATCTCACCTTTACGGGGGGCGGGGTGGGGGAGGCCTTATAAATATGTCATCTCTTTGAACTGGCCATTACATGAATAACAGAATGCAGAAAACCGAAGCATAATGAAGAAACTTCAAGAAGAAACCCCACACTGGAGTTTTTGGCTTGTACCTCTTTTCCATTCTTCCATTCCATGTTATTTTCCCGGGGATGGAAGACAAAATGCTACAGAAGGTTTTGTGTGAAAACTTTCCAGAGCTAGCTCAGTCTTTGATTTGTTCCTCCTTCTCTCTCTTAACAAAACATGTATTGCATGCTCTAATGTTCCCTGGTCTTTCTGTCTGGCGGGAGATCTTGTGTGGAAGGGCTTCAGAAGCCTTTTACGGGTACTGGGCAATACGGCCAGGCACTGGCCAGGTGCTGTGCACAGGGCCTGAGGGCCTCCGTCCATCCTCACCTCCAACCCGAGCACGCCGCCCCTGCCCCGACTCTGCAGTGAAACTCGGGAGCTTGCCCAGTTCCTGAGCAGTAGAGGCAAGGCCAGTAGGTCTGCAGAAGACATGGCTTTGAAACTGAAGCACTATTTCTACTGAAGACACCTGTCACTCAGCCTCAACCTCGCCACTGGATTTGGCCTTATATGTTTAAAAAAAAAAAAAAAAAGAGATTTAACAGAAGTTTTTAATAACTGAACATCAATGTTAAAACTACAACAATTCTGTAACACTTCTGGTCAACAAAACATCACACGCTAGTGAAAATTTCCACAACCAGCTCTTACCACACTCATTTTGAACCTAATACTATTGCTCTTAATCATATGAAAAATACTAGCCTCAAAAGAAATAAACAAATAAAAATGCCAGCCTCCCTCTGTGGAGAGTGGAGCAAGGTTTCTTAACCTTTTAAAAATGTTTCCTTTTTTGACAAAAATCTCCTGCCTTCCTTTTAATGCCATTTGAAATTTCAAAAAATAAAATGTTATGGCTAAAATTAAAGCACAGTGATTCTGGAATATGCCTCTTTGAGTTGCACAAACCATCTTCCGGCAATTCTGAATCCACCTCCTCCACCATGACCACCAAGTAGTGTCCAGAGCTGAGGGCGGCTGCTCTGGGGTGGAAGCTGGGAAGCAGTAGTAAAGCAGGAAGGGTGTTTTCTTTCCTTCCCCTGGTCTCAGTTTATAAAGCTCTGGGTCTACTCCTGTAAGAGCAGAACCCGCGTCCTGCTTAATTCTACGTGGGGGTTAAAAGGTCATTTAGGAAGGACATCTTCCCCAAGGAATTCAAATCTAGTGAGCGGCACACAGACTGCAGAGCAAGGGCCGGATGAAGGATGTGCTCTGGATGCGCTGAGATCAGGTCTGAGCAGCGAGCTGGGGGCGGGGGGTGAACTCGGGATGGGCACCTGGGGGAGGGAGGAACGGAGTTAGCGAAGATCTCCCACCAGGAGACAAGATGGGCACTAGCTGCCGCCAGGCACAGAAAGGAGGAACAGCATTTCAAGCAAAGACAAGAGCGTGCTCAGGTGCAACGTGAGAGGGAGGCTGTGTGGCCAGAATGTAATCATCAGATGAGAGGGTCAGGAATCAGCTCAGTTAACCACTAAGGGGCACAAATCTTTATCCTGTGTTCTGGAAGTTCTCAACAAACTCACATGCGGGGATCAATTAAAAGGATGTCAAGGAGAATGGGTTATCAATAAGGAAGTTTACAAATGACTGACTTTGAAAGCAATTACTGCTTCAAGGTCATCCCTATAATAAAATAATTTTTATTCATCTGAATTCAAAAACTCATACCCCTGGGAAGTCTACACTCTAGGAGATGGTAAACAAAGGGATTACAAGGAGCCGAGTACTTTTATGACAGGCAAAGTCACATAAACGCATGTGCGTACGGAAAACAAAGTAATTTTGATAAAAGGCTTCATAACAATCAACTTATACCTGACACATTTAACACAAGGAATAAATTTCTTCGGAGGTAAATAAATATATTGAAGATTTTAATCTGTAGAAAGACTGCACATGGAAAGATCTTGAGATTTTCCTACTTCTCTTATTTTTAATCATTGTTGAATATTGTAATATTCTAAGCACTTGACCTATATCAACTTACTTAGTCCTTACAACAACCCTTGAGGCAGGGGCCATTACCTGGTATTTTGCAAGGACCAACAGGGCTGTGATGTACAAGGCTGGGTGTGCCCTCAGGACCCTATGGCACATTTGCGAGGTCTTAGCAGCTGCTGCAGGCTACAGTCACACACCGTCTAGGCTCAAATCTGCTTTTTTTAGGGAGTGACCAGCAGCACTGCAGCAGGAACACTTAAGAAGGAGAATACCAGTCTGAGGGAGACATCACAGGGGCCTGATACAGCACAGTGGAAAGAGAGAGGAAGAGAAAGAGTTTAGACTGTCTCCAAAGCTAACGTGACAGAAATAAGTTACTGATCCAAAAAGATAAACATAGCCCCACAGTGCCAAGATCACAAATTGTCTTTTAAACACATCAGTGAATGGGATGGAAGCCTGAAGTCTTTGGCTGGTTGCCCTAGAACCATGTGATGGGTCCTATGTGCCTAAGAGGTACAGGGCCGACAGCAGGCCAAGGAAGCCCTGGATGCCTGGGCCATCCCCCATCACCTCCAAGCCCCACCTCTGAAGTGGGCTATTGGTGCCCCCGCCAAAACGGATCTGCACTCCCCCCCACCCCACGCGAAGAAGCGTTAGGAAAAGGTAAGACAGTCACACAAGACACGTGGAAGCTGCTGTCACCACTGCCGCAAGCCAGGGGCGACAAGCCTCAGAGAGGACAGGAGGAACACCAGCCAAGGCTGCTGAGATGCTGAGATGAGCAGATACCCTAGGCTTTCTGGTGTCTTAGTAGTCATGTGGTGGGACATCTTGAGTCAGGGTGTGTCACAAACAAGAGCTGCATCATGAGAACAATTTAGGGGGATGATTCCCCACACGTTTTCACGAAAATTAGAAACCGAGCAGGATGCCCAAGAAATCACTGTCATAAACAGATCTAAGTACTCTCTATTAGTTTCACAACAAAATCTCAGGACTGTTTTATTGAAATAAAGGTGAAACATTGGCTATAACTACATTTTCTTAATATACACTTACACTGTGAAACAACAAAAAGGCTTCATATATTTTCATTAAGTTCATTATTTTGAAAGGAACTTTTTGAATTATTTTTTCCTAAATGTTATTACCCCTTCCAACTCTCAAAAAAGCAGAACTAAGTTCCTCCACTAGAGATGTAAAATTTCCCTTCTGTGAATGTTTCCATTACTCCCATTTCCTCTGCCCCTCGTCAGCAAACTCATTCACATGGTCATGGACTACCCATCCTCCTGAGATGACCTAGTCCAACTGCCTAATCTTAGACGAAGAAAGGCAAAGCCAAAGGAACACCATGATCGGGCTACTGGGCTCTTCCCTCCGGACCCGAGAGAAGCTAAGGTTGTTCACCTCGACCCCCAAGACTCCCCTCTGTGACAGTAACCTCTCCCATCCAATAATAACAAAGTCTACGCCCCAAACACAATATTCTATACCTACTGCCATACTTATATCTTCAACCTGATGAATTTAAGTAGTTCTATTTAAGACTAAGCAGTTGAATTCCATTTTCTAAAAAAAATATATTAAATAACTATAACATACAAAGCATGGTAATGATGAAATAAAAGACTGTCAAAAAGCATAGAATTATAAGGTAAAGTCAAAAATGTATTTTCATTTTAGTTCTACCTCTTATGATATAGGCAAGGTTACATAAACATATGTAACTACAGAAAAGTAATTTTGATAAAAGACTTCATAATAATCACAACCTACATATGACATGTATTTAACACGAGGAATAAATTTCTTAAGAGGTAAAATTAATCAACTGATTCTAATCTGAAGAAAGAGCGTACATATGGAGGGATCTTGAGCTCTCCCTGCTTCTCTTATTTCTAATCCATGTTGAACATTGCTATGTTTCAGAGGCAGAGCTCTGAGGGGTGGATAACCCGATTATCATTCTCAATCTGTTTCTCCCTTTGTTGGAAAAGCGTGATATTCACTGGCCTAGTCTCCTGTGCAGCAGGGATGGCTGTGTGACTCAGTTTGGCCAATAAGACATAGCGGAAGGAAGCATGCTGGGACACCTCTGGGAAAGCTTTTAATTCTTTATAAAAGGGACAGTGGAAAAGGTGGCACTGTCCATCTCCTCTTGTTTCTGATTATAATGCAGATGTAATGCCCAAGGTTGCAGCTGTCATCTTTCTATTAAAAGGCAGCAACAAGAGGACTGAGAGCCAATTTGCCAGCGATGGTGAAATAGAAAGATAAAAAGGACTTGAGTCCATGCTGGCCTCATTAATCCGCTGGAACAATTAAGATCTCCTTCCTCTTCACTTGTTAAAAATTTTTTCAAAAACCTTTTTGTTTAAGTCACCATTAGGTATTCTGTTACCTATACAGCTAAAAGTTTTCTTGAGAAATAAATTTTAATCTCCTCCCAAAGCCAGTCTAAACTCCTTAGCCTAACCATTCAAAGTAACCTGGATCCAGCCCAACCTTTCAGTGTACCTGTCCTTTCTTGTGTGTTCCTAACAATTTCCCACCTCTGGATCTCCCTAGTACAACCACCCCTGTCCCCGCCACATACGCCATAAAATGTACAGAAGTGACCTCTTTTTCCTCATCACCTTGCCATTACCTTCACGAGTCTTAGTTTATCTCTCTACTCCCACACTGTAGAAGTGCCTGGAACATAGTGAGCTCTCAAAACAAAGACTGAGGAAATTAATAAATAAATGCACGAGTGAGCTGTATCTCTCTACATTAGTATTTAAATACATTAGGGGATTTTAGAAAATATTGGGTTGGCCAAAAAGTTCGTTCCGGTTTTTCTGTAAGATGTTAAGGAAACATGTAACAGCTAATGGAAAAACCCGAATGAACTTTTTGGCCAACCCAATACTACGGTGAGCATTTCTTTACTACTTCCTGCAGTTTTGGATTCACTCAGATGACAAAACTAGCCCTTGGGCAAGGGATGATTTTGTACATGGTGTACATGTACATGGTAAATTGTTCCTATGGGGTCAAAATGCAGAACACACCCTAGCGCGTTTCAACCAAAACATGGGTTGAAGGTGAGATCTGTCTGGGCGTCTATGTGGGACGGCAGAGTGTGGCAGGAAGAGGACACGGAACTTTCATGGTATTTATACCTCAGGAGGCTGCTGATGGGATTTAATGCTAATTCCTTTCAGGTGCTCAGGACAGTGCTGAGCATCTAATCCTTATTTGATAAATGCTATTCGTTTTATTAGTAACACAGAAATGGATGCCAGAGATGGGATGTAACTGGCCAAGCCAAGTGGGGTATGGAGCAGTGAAAATCACTCACCAGGAATTTCCTCTCTGGGAAACTGGTGATCCCCTGCCCTGGTTCCACCAGCACCTGATTAAAGCAACCATTGTCTATCCTAACTGTCAGCTCCAGCCACGTGCCTGCTGAGGTCAGACTTGAGGGCTCAGCAGAAAATGTCAGGGTGTAAGGTATGTTATCTCTATGGCCATTAGCTAAATCCTCATGAAAGAGATAAGCTTTACCCTAAGACAGTCTGGCTAAAAAGAGGGAAGAAAACAGTTTTCCCTAAAGGCTCTTTCCGCAGGAGGTCAGCAATCCGAGGGCTGAGAGTCAGAAAATCCTGGCGCTTGCAGGGTTAGAAAAGTTGTTTATTAGCTAGCGAAGAAGGAAGATGAAAGTATAGCAGGAGATGAAAGAGGGACACAGGAGAACCTTGAAAATCAGTCCTTTCCCAATCACTTCCTGCTGTACTCAGCCCAAGATGACAGCTACCCCTATTGCAAATGAGACTTCCACTGGAATGCAACCTGGGGACAAGAAACCTTTCAAAATTTTTCTTGTTCTCCCAGGGCAAGGCATTCCCAATTTGCTGAAGAGAGGCTTGTAAAGATTTTAAAACACTTACAGAAGGCTTACCACAGAAGTAAATTAGTCCAGGCCTCACAGTTAATAAACTGTGGGGCCAAGATTCAAGTCCAGGCAGACTGGCTTTAGAGTTCATGCCCTTAACCCACTTTGCTATCCTGGCTCTCAGTTCAGGATGCACAGTTCAGCCTCCTCCTTGTATGGAAGAGAAAAACACAGCCCCCAAAGTGGACCACGTAAGCAGTTAGCAGCAGATCTTGGACAAGAACCCAAGGGGTGTGTGTGGGCACAGGGGAAAAGGGACTGTGAAGGAAAAGAGGAAATGTTGCCCCAAAGCCAACAAAATGCTCCAAAATTTCATACGCTTACATAAGATTGAAAAGTTCAAATGTAAAAACGTGCTAATAATTGGAAATACTATTTTAAATATATAAGCAATTCACCTCTATTAAATGTCAAGTATAATGTGTTTATCCACTGACACAAAAAACCTGGGATTTTTTTTTTTTTTTTTTTTTTACAATCACTAAACAGGTTCGGTAAGAGATACTAAGCTGACCTTTCTCCTGACTCTAAAGTATAAGCAATAATGACACGCTTTATAGTGTTTGCAATCCCTGTAGACGCAAAGTGCTCTTTAATTATCAACTCTCTCTTCCTGCAAAGGTTAGGTGGAAATATATTAGCACTTACCCAAAAAAAACAAGAACAATAAAAAAATGAGTAAGGTATTACATATTAGAATAGACAAACACAAAGGAAACCAATAAAAAATAAATTAGATTAGCGTGAATATCTAGATAGCCTCTCACCTCTCACAATAAAAGTCTGAAGTGGGATCCCCACATATCAAATAAAGGCCTTAGAGAGAGCAGAGTGAATTCATGCTGTTATGAGAGACATTTAAGCCTGGAATTAAACTGAAATCTAACGCTGCTTTCCTCTGTGCTTCACTTAGTCTTAGAAGAAATTGCTCTAAACTGAAAAAGAAGACATTCTTTCGTACATTTTAAGCAGTAAAATTGCTAAAGTGTTGTTCTAAGAGACTAAATGAAAATTTCCTAAACAGGCCTAAAGCTAAAAGCCTCTCTCATGGGAAACAGGATTAGAATAATTACAACTGCGCATGAGCAGTGCCCATTCAACTTTTCTGACGTTAATACGTCTTACACACATAGAAGTGAAACCTAAGTTTTAAGAAAAAATACTTACCCTTAGCACAGGCAATGAATGCAATCTGATACTTTTTCTACTCTTTAATTTGAAAAATAAATTCTAGTTGATTAGTAACTGTATGGGTGACTCCACCTACCAGTGGTCCTGTAACGGACCACAGTTTGAAAAACGATGGTTTATACTGCAGTCCCAGAAAGACCTGCAGGGATATCCCCCAGAAGACAATTTAATACAATAACGAACATGAAACGCTTACAAGTTTCTGTGAGAAATCTACCCAGAAACCTGTTTGTGATTTCAATGTTGCTAATAAAGAGAGAAGGGTGGGTGTATTGAACCTGCCTCTGATGAGGTGACAGGATTACGAGAGGATGCTGCCACCAGGCACTATTTCTGCCACAGGTGGGATGATAAAAGGGGTCAGGTGGACACCTCTCCGTGTCGAACCAGCTTCCTGGGCGTGTCCATAAAGTCTGCCTGTGACTGCAGGCAAATCTCTCTGCGCTCTCCCAGAGCAAAATGGGAGTCCAGGGCAGCTCAGACAGGTGGGCGGATGAGGCCGGCACTGTCCCAGACAAGAGTCCAGGCTGCAGAGGTCCACGCCTCCAGCAGTGTCCTCACGTTTCCAGCCATGGCTTATCATCGGTAGAAAAAAGTGAGCTTTGAAAAGCAGGCTGAAGTGTTTTAAGAAAGACACAAGACTTACCTTAAAAAATTTTTTTTTCTTTCTCAAGCAAAAGAAACATCACCCCCTAGGTCCCTCCAGGACAAAATCTTAAAGCGACTCCAATACACAGAATAAGGGCGATGTTGCACCTGGGGAGGAGTGAAGCCGAGGGTGCCCCCCCACGCCTCCACCTCCCTCCTCACCTCCAGCCCTTGGCCCCTCCACAGAACCCTAGAACTCCCCAGAAAAGCAGCAACACAATAATAGCTACGCATGTTTAATGATCCTGACCAAAGGCAACGAGCTGTTTCATTGTCTCAAACGTCTGCTGGCTCCCTAGCTCTCTAAATCTCACCCTAATACAGAACCTTCCAAAGCTTCAGCACACGACGATGCGCCACTAAGAACCTACCGAAAGCAACATCTCTCAAACCGGGCATCCTTCCTTTTCGCTGTACCACACCTCTTGTTGTTATAATACGCTGAGAAAGCAAACCAACTAAACTCTTCTGATACCAACTCCAATAGTAAAGTATGATTCTAGAGAAGTGACTGGAACATTACAAGTTTTACGTTACTATAAAAGTATGAAAACGTGCTTCAGTATAGCTAAAGCTGAATTATTTCTTAATTCTTTCCTTCCTGCTCAGACTCGTCAACTCTATCAATGCAGACAGAAAGAGCGGCCTTGATTTCGTATCTGACTGGTCTTGACGGCCTGGGACACAATCAACGGAGCACGCGATGCGCAAAGATTTAATGCTGCTATTACTACGTTTATCCTATGCTGAGATGTTTTCTGTGATGAAGGTGAAACAAATTGTCTTTTTTCTTTGAAGAAACTGTTTTTAAAAATGAGGGCTTTCTGAGAAACTGAAACCTTAAAAAAAAGGGTGCAATTAAATAATTTATATTATGCTGAATAGGAAAAAAAACTGCTTCTAGTAAAACAAAACTGAAGAGAACTAAAGGAATAAGTAGAGAGCAATTCCTTGAAAAAGTTATTTGGGTGGGACACAAATGGGAATACGGTAAGTTTAATAAGTAGCAAAGTTACACATCATTGGCTCTTACACTAAAAATACACTTTTTAAGACTCTTCCTGAATGGGAATTCCTACTCCCCCAATATATTTAATTATTTATGATCACGTTATTTCCAATATTTTAAAAACGCAACTCAAGCTGTTCACAATTTTTTTAATAGAATTAACATATTGACATAATTTTCAAAACGACGAGTTTAAAAAAAAAAGTACCTTTTCCAATTCTCTTGGTATTCGCATACAAGTGTATACTCTTTCTCTTCTTTCTGTATACTTGGCTTCATTATGTTCAAGGAAGTACCCTCTGGTTAGTTCAGCACTGAGGAACCTCAACAATGAAAGCTCTACAGGAAAAAAAAAAAATGACAAAACAAAAAGAACAGTATTTATCAAGGAACTTCCATGCTAGCTGGTGCTACAGGTAATGCATATGTAAAACAACAAGAGAATAAAACAAAGTAATCTACATTTCTGTGCCCAGAACTGAACTGCACATAAACCACCAGCAAAGACTGTTGAGAAAATTGCTGTTCTGTGTGATATAAACTGAAAAAGTCACAGGAATATAAAAGGGATGATTACTATGAGCCAGAATAGTTAGAAAAGTGTTTTGTGAGCGTCTACTCCTGGGTGTTACAGGTGATACAGGACCTGGACTGATGGAGAGATGAAGGCAGGTAAAAAGAGTAGATACCAAGTATATACAAAATGGAGATATACACACACACACACACACACACACACACACACACACACACACACACAATCAAAAGGGAGCCAAGTCACCTAACAGGCATTGCTTCAGCCCAAGAGCTATCCTGGGTGAGGTACACAGACACCAGTGCAAATTCTTCCTTCTTCAGCCTCAGAGATCCTGCAAGTATCTAAATAATGCCACTTCCCCAGGTGAAGGCTTCCCAACATGATGGTAATTACAATAAGTTATACAAAACAGAACCTCAATCCGATCTAAAAGACCTCCCTTTCCTTGGATTTGTCCACCTGTTTCCTCGGTTCCTCTGAGGCAAATTCACCCACAGTCATCTCATCTCAGCTGAGGAAAGAAAGGCCAAAGGAGGTGGAATACTTTCCATTTGGCTGTACCTGGAGGACCTGAGATGAGAAGTAAGGCTGTTAATGCCTGATCCCAATTTTTCCACTGTGTGACACATCTCTGACAGCCCACCACCTCGGTGACCTCTCAGTCCCCAACTTCAAAGACATCCCAACTTCTACTCTCTAGGAGGCCATCCTCTCTTCCAGAACTCAGCATACCAAAGGTTTCAAATTGTCCTCTTTGCTCTGAGCTGGCCTCGTGGTCCTTTTACCAAATACAGTATTGGTGTTCCCTCCAAAAAATGACAAAGAGGGGAGGTTGATTTCATTTACAAGTTATCGACCCTCATAGTTACGTCTTATGTGATGCTAGGATTTAAAGGTTGCAGGGAAGGGGAACAGTGTATAGTCCAAAATACCCTTGAAAAGCCCTTAGGAAGACTCAGAAGTGGACTTATTATCTCCCAGTGTGCCTAAAAACAGCTTACTTCCTCTAACACTGGGACAGATCACTAGTTCTTTGAGCGTCAGGTGAAGTGGCTTGCTTATGTATAGAAGTTATAGCTTCCCCAAAAAAGCTACACACATTTTTTTAAAAATACAAGATTCATAATCCATTTGGAGAGTCAGTGATACCATGAAAGCTGTCTGAAACAGGAGACTGAAACAGATGGAGAGAAAACCCGACTTCCACCTACTGCAGCCCAGCGCAGGGGCAGGCCAAATCATCCAGTGCACCACGAGCACGGTACTCTCAGTACATTTATGGTTGAAGCCATGTACACATGATGTAAGCTTCACGGTATATATTAATAGATGTTCAGACTAAAAGGCCTTAGTATAGGGACTTCCCTGGTGGCGCAGTGGTTAAGAATCCGCCTGCCAATGCAGGGGACACAGGTTTGAGCCCTGGTCTGGGAAGATACCACATGCTGTGGAGCAACTAAGCCCGTACGCCACAACTACTGAGCTCACGTGCCGCAACTACTGAAGCCCACGCGCCTAGAGCCCGTGCTCTGCAACAAGAGAAGCCACCGCACCGCAACGAAGAGTAGCCCCCGCTCGCCGCAACCAGAGGAAGCCCGCGTGCGGCAACGAAGGCCCAACGCAGCCAAAAATAAATAAATAAATAAATAAATAAATATTTTTTTTAAAAAGCAAATTAAATTAAAAGGTTGAGACAGCTGTATGTATGGTGAGGCCACTCAAGGTGGCTGTTCTCTTGCTCTCTGTACTTCCCCTGCCCAGCCAGTGCCTGCTCCACCTACATCTTAGGCACATGAGTGATCTTCCTATATACTTGCCTCGGGCCCCAGCTAGTGACTGCTCTTATGAAAGGGGTAGTGAGGGGCGTGCCCCTCTGCTGGTTTCCCTGGTAACTAAGGAGGCTACCTGAGGTCAATTCCCCTCTAACTGGTAACCTCCCCTGCCCCCTGGGAGAGAAGACTGCCGCCAGGTCCTGCCTGCTGTCAGCCACACACGGTGGGGTGTCGCTCCAGGACCTTGCTTCCCATGTGTAAGATCCCCCGTCCATTAAACTACTGATGTCTCTGTCGCTGAGTCCAGGCTCTTTCTTCAGTCTTGAAGCTGGGCAAGCACAGGGTTTGTAGGCCTGCAGGGTGCAGCCCAACACTGTACCCTTGTTTACTTAGAAAATTATCCTCTATAATGGTGCCTTCCCTGGTGCCCACGAGATGACCGAGCTTCCACCATAATAAGGGTTTTGTTATGATGCACAAAGAGAGCACAGGATTAGCAATTAGAAGAAGGAAGTTCTGGCACCAGCTCTGTCACTCATTAGTGCTGTGACCCCGCTCGACTCATAGATCTCAATTTCACAGAAGAGGAAACCAAGGCTTGGAGCGGTTTTACAACACCTGTTACCTGCTTGCCACCCACAAAGGATGTTCGAGGGACTGAGAGAGGATTTGAATGAAAGGATATGAAAACTGCAAAGCATGACACAATGCTTGAACTACTGACTAGTAATTTCACACGATCTATAGTATTAACCAATTCTAGTTTGGTGGTTACCGAATGTTTATTGCTATTTCTGCAATCCTGTTTCCATGGATAAAATGTAACACATCAAATAAGCATATTTAACAAACTATATAACTTAACTAATTTTCCTTAAGTTACAAAATATAAACCTATGAAAGTGTTTTAACTATATTGTAAATATGAAAAAGTGTCGTGTCAGGATTTTACCTCTAGAAATGCAAGAATTTTAGTTATAAACGCCAATTTTGATTTCCCATAGAAAATTTAAAAGTAAACACTTAAAAATCAAATGATTAAACATGTTTTGAGTAGACACCTCTCATAACTGTGAGACAGGTTTTATAATTATGCCCAATTTATAGATGACGAAACCAAGGCACAGAGAAGTTAAGGAGGTCTCCAAGGTCACAGAGCAAGCCAAATGGTAGAGCCAGCATTCAAATCAAGCAGTCTATCCTAAAGTGTGTGCTTTTTGGCACTAGATTATTCTATCACTGTCTCAAGTGCTTTTGTAAACAGGCCATTGTGTTCTGCAAAACTGGGTCTCCCCCCACCCCGCATCTCTGTGCTCCTGTAGCATCCTGGGTTTACTTCTATGAAGGTACACTGTTTACTAATCAGCTCCCTTACCAGCCCATGAGCTTTCTGAAAGCAAGCACCATGTATCCAGATCTTCTTCATGTCCAGCCCGCAGTGAGCTCTGAGTGTAAGGGTAGTGTTTGCCTACAATTAACACCATACTAACGGGCTGGGGAAAGGTTTTAAAAGAAACATTAAAGCAATACTAACAAAAAAAACCAAGCTTCGTGGGGTGAAATATTTTGAAAGCTTTCTTACCACCTCCTCCTCCCCGACTCCTGGAGAACTGGCCCTACTTAAGGGATTAGGATCCTCCCGCTAGACGGCCTGAGGTAGTTTACAAAGGTCCTGCTCACACTACTTCAAGAAATTCTCACAATTCTGAGAGCTAAAGGAACAGTTGACAGCATTCACATTTTGCAAATGAAGAATCTGAGGCTCACAGAGGTTAGGAGACTTGCCCAAAGTCACTGAAAAGCTAAGGGGCAAGTTGGGAATAGAACCTGGATCTCTGAACTCCAAGTCCAGCGTGCTCTCTCCCCTGGGCCATAATTATCACCCATCTATCTGACAATCGTACTAGAGAAGATGACCTAGCCCTGATCTGGCTTCGGCCTGTCAGAGGAGTTGTCTGATTCACACTGAAGAACAAGATTCTGTTGCCCGGTGGCCTGAGCTCCTAAGGTCTAGGGTAGTCTTGCCGCTCTGTCTGGTCTCCCCACCTCCAGTCTTTTCCTGGCCATGGATATATTCTGCAGGATACTACTACTCCACCTTCTGTTCCAAGTATAGCTGTGTTTCAGTGTTTTCGTTCGTTGCTGCCGTTGTTTTAAACACTGTTCTCTAGCATTCTACAGACTTACCTGAACTCACCTGTCCCGTGATATTGGGTAGAGTGCCTGGCTAATGATTTAGGGAGGCTACTACTGCTCTTTGACCTGTGGGCGCCACTCTTCAAGAATTCTGCTAGCCAAGTGAACCTTAACTTTTTCCATACCGTGGTGAAATTTCATTCCTTCTTAGCAAGAGTCACTTGCATTTGTTATGCCAAACATCTGTCTTTATAGTTGAGGTGCAAACTATTTCCCAAAATAAAAGAATCCAATTGTTTATTTTCTGACTACTGTTTGAACTCTTCAGATGTCAACCAACTTTAGTTCATTTATCCAGATCTCACCAAGAAGAAATATTCAGTAAAAGCCTTTTAAAAATAGAAGTATTTGACTATTTATCAACAATTATAATAGAAACGAGCTTCTACATTTAAACAAGTTAGTCTTGTCAATTATGAATATTTAACACTAGGAAAATAATATCAGTCATAAATCTGGATCAATTCTTCCAGATTATTTTTAATCAGTATTCATCTACCACAGAACTGCCTTGTGATCCAGTATCTTAAATTGAGAAAAAGTACAGTATAAATGGTTTCTTCCTCATCCCTAAACGAAGAAATATTATGTTTAATTATCTTCTGAGAGAGCTTGTTTTAGAAATAAAAACCCAGTATAAAAAAGTATTAATTTGAAGTAATGAGTAATCATAAACATATTTACACGTTCAGTAATATGTCTAAATATATCTTTCTTAAAATAGCATTGACCATCAAAAAAACTGTAAAGTAATATTGGTTAACTGCTAGGAAAATACTATGAAACATGCAAATCTCCAGTCTTAAATAATGCAAAAATTTAATAGGCTTTACTAAAGTTACACTAAAATATTAGTTACAAGTTTATTACACAAATACAAAGGCACACCCTTGTACAAGGCCAACTAGGAATCAATGACAGCAATTCTGCTTTCCTAAGTCAAATACAGTAAAGGTACCAGTCGAACTTTTAAGGTCCTCAAACTGTTTATAAATAATCTCATTTAGGGAAGTAAAGAATAGGTAGAATATTCATAAATTTATAGATGGAAAACAGATACAAAAAGAGTAGTGACTTTTTCCAAGGTCATAAGGTTACAAAGTAAGGACTAAAAATGGGAACAAAATATCATTAACCTGACAGTCAATGATACAGTCTTTCCAAAGACCTCCTTTATGCAAGCATTCCCCAAAGTGGGCTGCAAATGAGCTGCTAGGACTGAATTTTGGAGGGTAAACTAGGTGGAAGGTAAACATCTTAAAAAGGTCAAGATACTGAACCAGTCAAAGATCAAAATAAATAACTTTTCATTGCTTGTTTACTTTACAAGTACTTGTTAAGTAAAGCAAGTGAGACTTTTAAAACGAGAGCAATCGTCTGTCAGAAGAGAAGAAGCTAATTTTACTTTATCTGTATCTGGGTTGTGTTCACTCCAAGTAATTTCTCAGGCAGTTTTACAATTATTCTTATTTTCCTTTATAAATGAGAAACTGATTTACTCTAGAGCATAATTTTCAGAATCACGGCCTTTAATCATCCATCAGGATAAGTTTGGGGCCATAAGGATAAACTATGTAACATATTACAGAGGATCAGGACTGGTTAAATGAGAATGCATTTTAATATTCAAAATGTTAAATTTTCAAATACACAATGGGACATAGTGAATATGAACAGTTAAAACCTTTGTCCCACTCAAAATCTTTTGTGGGAGCTGCTAAAAAGGAGATCAGTTGGCTTTTCTGAGTCTTAGTCTTTCTTCCTGCCTCTGTTCATTCTCTTATGGAGGTAAAGCAAGAGGTTTAAAATGTAAAGAAAGAGAAGAGAAGCACAAGGGATGGATAACAAGTTTAGGCTCCAGAGTGACGAGTCACCACCTAAAAAGGAACAAAATGGGCCCATGGCCCTGCTACAGTCAAAAACCATACTGTTCACCCATACCTTACGACAAGTTCTTTTGTTTTACAAGCAATACCTATCCCTATGCATACTCCAATACCTGCATTATATAGGTATTGTTTCATCCTCACCAGTAGGTGTTGCATTTATTTTACACCAAGTCTTCTACTGTTAAGTCTCCAGTCACTAGAGCCAACTTAGATACTTCAGATACTAAACTATTTAGTAGTGGAGTTATGAAACAGAGCCAAATGGATTAGGCAAGCATAGAGTCTACGAAGCAATTGAACAACTGAACCAAGCCAAGAACAGATTGCCTAATTCTTAGTCCAAAGTTGACTTGCTGGACCTAGATTCCTAAATGGGAATATGGCTATACAGAAACTCTCCCACTTAGAACTTCTACAGACCTGTGAAGTGGGGCACAAGCATGGAAACATAGTAATATGTACTTTTTTTTTTTTTTTTTTGGCCGTGCCATGCAGCTCGCAGGATCTTAGTCTCCTGACCAGGGATCGAACCTGTGCAGAGAAAGCAAAAAGCATGGAGTCCTAACCACTGGACCACCAGGGAAGTCCCAGTAATATGTACTTATCTGGTCTTATATCAAAAAGGACAATAGAAATTGGTCATATTTTTAAGAAGAGGAAAAAAAGAAGACAGAAGAGATGAATCTGCGGTTCTTGATGACTACTATACCCAGAGTTCAAGACAGGTGACCACATAAGGCAACGGTGGAATACACAGTGACCATCATGAGTGACAGAATGAAACCAGGAATGATGAGTGGGATATCCATTCCTATCTATGTTAAGGTTTAAGTACTAGAACCTGAGAAAAGTCTCAGCCCACTGCCAGGCTACATATAAGTCAGAGGGAGTTCAGTGAACAAAGTGATTAGAAGAGTTTGAAAAGAGAAACAAAAAGAAAGCTTACCCTTGACGTAGCTGTATATATGCAAACTAATACACATAAATATTCTACAAACATATAAATGAACACAGACAGGTATAAAATAAAAACAGGAACCTCAAACATTACATTTTGAATTATTTTACTTGGATTCAGAGGGTTTGGATAATCACCTAATCTGTATATTCATTTACGGGACCCTAGATGGCTAGGGCAGGCCAACAAACATCTAATTTATAAGAGTCCTAAATTCCTTGGGAGAAATGATGAAGGGGACTTTGGAACTAACTGATGGTTCACGCCACCAAGACACTAAAATTATGACTTTCAAAAGGAAAGACAAAGGTTGCCCTAAATTGGCAGGGGACGGGGGGGAAGACTAGAGTATCAGAGGCAGCACCAGAATATAAAAAATGGACATGTAACACCTTAAGAGCAAGCACCTAGGCTTGGAAGAGATTTGATTCAGGAAGAAATACTTCTCACATGACACTAGGTGGTGCCACTCCAAGGCCCTCTGGCCCAGGGCAGCCCCTAGGTAAGAGTTTTCTAAATTCCAGACAGGAGAGGAAGGAAAGGATGCTGAGCCGTGGAAGGGAGCAATGCTGCAGGGTTAGGGTGAACGCAGAAGCCACTCAGCAGCCCAGGGCATTTCAGAATGACTGAAAGAATTCTAATCTCCAGTGAGGATGCCCTGACCAGTGCGGCATCAGAGTTGGAGAGTGGGCACTGGCAACGGCAACGGCAAGAGCTGCGTAACTAGCGGAGAAGAGACAGACACCCGGGGGAAAGGACAAAGGGCCCATGTGCAGGCCCAGACACAACAACGCTGGCTGGTGACTCCAGCTGAAATACTCCTGGGATTCTCACCTAAGTCCTCATCCCCAAGAGCTGCCACAGTCATCTCTCCTCAACATAACGGACAGCATTGGGGAAACAATGACTACCCCAAAGACTAAAGCCGGAAGTGTGTCACTGATAACGACTTCCTGCAACTCTGGGTTAAAAGCCCAGCTTCAAACATGTTAAGTAAACCACGCTCCGCAACCCACGATGATGAAGAATGCACAGGCGGCGTGAAGTCTATGGAAGTCCACAGTACCAGGTATCCAGACCCATGACCAGCAGGGCCACGGAAGGGGTGTTAAGGGTTACTCCAGGAGCCCAACATCTGTGATCATCAAAAGGCACCTGACAAGTTCATTTTTCGTGCATGCAAACAATAACAAAGGCTTTTATAATGTTGGCTTTCCTAAAACTCATAAATATTTAAAAGAAATCAGAGTGAAACCTGGCTACATTTTTTTCTGTTTGCACCAGAGTGCTTTTAATTTTCAAGTCCAAGTAAGTAAACAGACAGCTGAGAGATTTAATACTTTGTCTTATTTAGATCTGACCAATTTAGAAAGTAAATACTCTCCCAAGCAAGTGTTTAACTGACAACTTAGAGTTGAGAATTTCTAAGTGGTTCATTGAAAAAGACAAAACAAGGCACAGTCTGTACTTAATTTTTCAAAGATAAAGACCTCTTCAAAGTCTAACCTACGTCTACTTCTGATAATTAGCAAATCAATCAGGATCTTACCTGATCAGCCTTAAGTTAGCATTTAAGTACTCCCACATCTTCAATACCCAAGTGCAATCAATGATGCAGTAAGCCCTAGTACTTAAACACTTATTTGCATGAACTGCAGGAAATAACGGCTAATGCAGCTCGTATGGTGTACCAGAAGCAATTTTTTAGTTGGAAGAAATTAATGTAGTTATGGGTCTGTTCCTGCTCAAAACTTAGAATTATTTAAGAATTAAAATGCTGTTATCACCCTATATTCAATGAAACATACATCTCAGTCTTCCCCTTTTTTAAGCTTAATACACGACTGCAATATGAATACAAATGCAACTTTTAAAAACAAGAATAAAGTCCTGTCGCTTAAAGAAACAACATTGTAACAATATGCTTAAAACCGGTCATTGAAAGTAGGATCCACAAGTGCATCTTACGCAGCCTTTTTCTTTTTTTTTTTCAAAGTGGCTTAAGTTTCGGTTTAGGAAAAGTTCACAGGTAACATTTGCAGGAGTGCTAAATATTTATGTCCTGGGCAAAACGACTGAACTTCACGGTCATTATTACCACCTTGTTATCTGCAGCAGAAGAACACAAATTCAGAGGGCAAGTTAACAGGTTTCGATGACTCAAATTCGCTTAAAACACAGAACAAAAGTCACCTTGGCACACAGATAATGAAATCAGTCTTGCGTTTCTCAGTTTTGGGCTCCCTGAGACGTGGGGAGATGCTCGCCAACGTTATCGAGGCGGGAGGATACCAGGCGTTCTGTTTTGTTTTTAAAGACCTTTCAAAAGCAGGAAAGTGAACGGGGACGAACTCCCCGGGCCGCAGCCCTCTCTCTCGGACGCACCTGGCCGGGCGTTTGCCGCCGGGGCCTCGGCGCTGCGCGCGGACCCGCCCGAGGAGCTGTCAGCGGCCGCGGAGCCTCGGGAGCTGCGGCGGCTCCGCGCACCCACACCCCGACGGCCCCGGAGGCAGCGGCGGCCGCGGAGCTCGCAGCCTGCAGTCCCACGGCGCCCCCCGCCGCCCTCCGCTCCCTCGCCGCGGCCTAGCGCCGCCCGCCCGCCCTTCTCACCTGCGCGGCTGCGGCGCCGCTGCCGCCGGCGGTCGCTCTCGTAGAAGCCCAGTGTCTCCGTGTGCTGAGGCGCCGGCGGGGGCCCGTGACCGCCGCCGCCCGCCTGCTCCGCCTCTCCGCGGCCTTCCCTCTCCGGGATGTCGGCGCCGCCACCGCCGCCTTCTCTCTGGGCGGTCGCGTCGCCGACGCCCGCCATGTTCCGAGCACAACAAACCTTCCCCACCGCCTCCCTCCAGCCTCCCGCCCGGCCTCCGTCTCCGGCCGGCCCCCTTCCCGCCTCGCCCCGCCCCTCGGTGGAGCCCGGGCCGCCGCCGCCACCACCATCCGCGGCCCGCCGGCCGGCGCGCGCCATTAGCGTCAGCTGTGCGTGGGAGACCGCCGCCGTGACGGCCGCCGCCATCTTCTTCCTGCCGTCGCCGTAGCGCGCGCTGGCTTCCCGCGCCGTGCCGGGCTCGGCCGTCCAGGACCCCGCGCCGGGCTCCATGCCGCCGGGTCGCGCGGCCGGGGAGAGCGAGCGCCTCCGGGGCTCGGGTCGGGGCCCCGGCGGGAGCGGGGCGAGAGCGGAGGCGGCGGCGGCCGGAGGGTCGGCCGAGGCGCCCCGGGGCGGCGGCCGCTGCGCCTGCTGCCCGCCGTCTGCGAGGTGGCCGGCCGCTTGCCCGGGGCCCGTTTTGCAGGCTCGGTGCCCGGAGTGCGCCGGCGCCGCCCGCCCGGTCTTGGCACAGCTCGCGTGGCCGCGGCGCTGAGGGGCCGGCTCCAGATCCCCGACCCCCGCGAGGCCCGGCCCCATAGGTCCGCTATTTGGGCTCCATCTCCTCTGCATAGTTATGATCACCTGTCACATTCCCTGGCCTCTAGGTTTTTGTTGACAGCTTCCAAAGCACTTGGGCAAGGAGGAGCCCGGAGATGCTACCCAACAGGTGGGGGCGCGGAGGAGAAGCGATGGTCTCAGGGACTCAGCCCGAGGAGCAGGGTGCTTTATACGTTTTCCGCGCCCGCGGACAAACTAGATTGTCTTTCGGTATTAGGGTTCGAATACAGCTCTTGGCCGCCGTGGTGCCCTTGCTCCATCACCTGGGCGACCTCTTTACTTGGGGTGACTGTCCTTTGCAGCTCAGGCGTGTGACTCCGCACCGAGGGCGGTGCCGAGACCGCCGCCGCCGCAGGGCTCCTGGAAGTGAAGATGCCCGGGGCTCGGGGAAGGGGCCGGGCACTCCATTTAGGGGAACCGTGGCAGGTCGATTTCTCTTCTGCCAACTTCACTTGTACCTCTGGTACCCTTTTGATTAGAAAACGGAAAATTGTAATTCTTCACTTAGCATTAAGCTGTCTGGAAATTACCCTAGACCTAAACTTGAGAGCCAGATATAAACGGGTGTGAATAGAGCAAAGTCGACCTCGTGTTGATTCATCAAAGACCTTGAGTGTTCTGTTGTCACTAGTGAGTACGTACCTGGTTGCAAACTCAGAGTGGGCTGTTTTGGGCACCGTGCTGAGGGCAGCCGCCTAACAGTCTTAACAGCAGGGTAAGAGACTGGGGCGAGGGACCAAGATGGACCAAAAAGGCCCCGTAGCTGGGAACTGACCCTCGGCCGCCAGAGAAAGGAGGAACTGATGCCTTTGGAACATCCTTATTCCCCTTCATAAAACGGAACAATTCAGAGGATGACATTTCTAAACATTCCTGTGACCATGAAATTCTCTGTTTTGGTTATGTTTGGTCAAAACTGAGTCTTAATGAATCAATCAAAAACAAGTGCTCTGGTCAAATCTTCAGAATCATTTTGAAAATCAAAAGGTACTGAAAATTGTATGGCCTCTAAGATTCCTCTACAGCTCAAATTCTATTATTCTCTGATCTTTTATAGTGTAAAACCATCCCATTCTATTATTTACTGATTGTGAAGAAGGAAGTAGGCTTTTATTGCTTGTTTATGTCAGTTCCCAAGTGCTGTCTCACCACATTTATTGGCTTATGGCCCCTGCTGTTAACTCAACAGGAGCTGGAAGGGAAGGAATCTAAAATTCTGTTTCCTAAGGCAGCCAGTTGTAGGAATGGATTTCTCTCATTTTCTGTAATAGCCTGAGGAAGAACATGGTGTTCCAAAGGCTGTCTCTGTCCTTTAAAATAGTCAGCAAAGAGAGGGAGGGAGCAATGTGTCCAGGCCAGGTCTGAAGGTGTTATAGCAGAGGAGCAAAGCAGAAATGGGAAAGCTGAAGCTCTTGTAGCTTTTCATCAATTGGGTCTTTTCACTGGAGCTGCATTATTTTATCTGACGTTTTGTGAAACTGCACAATTTCAAACACATAATGAAGTCGAATATACTAAAAAGCATTTTTGAAATGAACATTAATATAAATAATTTTTCAATTAACACTATTCTTTCCTTGTCTAGGTATTGATAATTAGATAATCAAATATCTTACTGTATATGAAAATTTTTCTCTGACTTAATTCAACCCATTGGCAAATTTTCAGAATCCAGGAAAAGGGTATTATCAAATATGTATTCTAAATCATCAAAACTTAAGTTACACATAATCTTAAGAAATGGTTTCAAAGTATAGAAAACCAACAGTTCTCTGAGAACAATAAATAGAACTTAAAATATCATAATGTTCTTTATATCAGTTGTAGAACAAAAGACATAAGCTTAGATTTATAATGCCACCGTTAGGAATTAATAGGAGTAGTTCAAAAACATGATAACCCTCGCCATTAAAGAGACATCAGATAACATTCTGAGTTAAATTATAAGTTGAAAGCAGGATTTGGATGACAATGAGCTACAGGAATTGAACTTAAAACATTAATTCAGCAAACAGTAGGATGGTGTGCTGTTAACATGTCACTATATTAGTTGCTAGTGAAAGAAATAATTCATTGGTGGGTAATAGTTTCCGTAGAGGAAAGTGATGAGCAAGAATGAGAAGCGGAGAAGAGTCTTACATGTAAACAGTACTGAAGGAAAAAAATGCAATGAGTGAAGAAACTTCTTAAATAATAAGGGACTTATATATTCAAATTATATTTTAATATATATGCATAATAACTATGATAATATAAATTCAATTGAGTTTGTAAAATTGCTACACATATTCTTAATTGTATTCTTTTTTAAATTTTTTAATTTAATTTTATTTATTTTTTTATACAGCAGGTTCTTACTAGTTATCCATTTTATACATATTAGTGTATATATGTCAATCCCAATTAACTGTATTCTTTACCTAATGGTGGTAATATCTACCATGTAGCTATTGTATTTTGAAAATAGCAAAACGCAAAATGTTGTTTTTAAAAAGAATGAAAATTGGGTGAGTAGTGTACACAATTAAAACAATAAATCGCCTATTTTAGTAAAGATTTAATGATTGTGATTTTGTGACTAAACAAAATACATTGAACACGTTGTGTATGAACCATGGATTCAAGCTCCAGAAGATTATCTTATGAAACCTATAAACTCTGGTTCTCAGTATCTTTCGCTGGTAAATGGGGCAATACCTATGCTACAGTAGGAGCTGAAAAAAATAAGATTTCCCTTTTTCTTCCTCCTCAGTGCTAACTTCGAATGCTTCCTTTTGTTTAGACTGAGTAGGTTTTACTTTTCAACTACAAAGCAATTTATCTCTTGATAACATTTCTGGTATATTTCCCCTAAAGTATGTTTGGAATTAGTTTCATATACTTTTCCTGAGTAACGGGAACATCAGGCACTTTGATGACTTGAAGGGGCCCTGAATCAAGAGAAGGCCTGGACCCTCTGGCTCTCCAGTCAAAGAGTCTTTTGATCTAAGGTGACACATGTGACCTCTCTATGCTTCATTTTCTCCACTGTAGAGTATTACACCAGATTACCCTGATGGCCTCTTCTAAAATTTTCTGATAAAACCCTTCCAAACCCTTTTCAGATTCTTGGACCCCTGGGTTATAAAGAGCTAGATATTTGCCTATACTCTGAAGATTCGTAGAAAAGTATGAAATCCTTAATTATAGAGTGACTTTGTAATTGGGTCTAAATTTTGAATGCAGGGAATTCAAATGCAGTAACTTTATTGATAACACATCCAAGGTGTGTCATCTTTAATGTCCCTACTTTATGAGCTCAGCATTAGCTCTTCATCCCTTTCTGTGAGGAGAACTGGTGGTTCCCGCTGACCTTTCCACTCCTCACCCCAAGACTCAGGGTTTCTGTGCTTTTTACAAGTTTTCTGTACTGGACACATGCATAACTCTAAGAACACCGCTTGAAGGTAGCATTTAACAGCAACTAAAGAGGTATTTGAGATGATTACTGTTGTACCACTCATTTTGGTAGTATAGATTCAACCACTGAATAGAATACAGTTTAAATAATTCTGTATTTCCCAATTGAAAATTTATTTTAGCAGTACATGACTTCTATTCTCTAAACCGTAAATACCACACATCTAATTCACAAAATGCAGTACTGAATTTAATTCATTCACCCTGTCTTTCCAAGAGAAAAGTATGAATTGATGTTTTCAGAAAATCCGAACAGCATTGCAACTGAGTTCTAAAGAAATAAAATACACTGTGGGACCCAGAGCAAAGCTTTGCAGTAAATTTATGTGAGTTTATTGAATCTCTGAGCTTCAGTAATAATACTTTCTATCTTCGGCAGTCATTTTTGGACTGATACTTACTATGTTTTATCCTGTCTGGGCTTTATTCCATGGATTTCTAAAGGACATCAACTCAGTTTGTTTCTGGAAGATCTAGCACAAATTGAATAATGTGCCTTTGATTTTAATGTACCTGTTACAACTTAACTAAAATGGTCATGAGCAAAATCTTTTTTCTAAAAGCATTTCTCTGGCATAAGAATATAGAACTGAAAACATTTTAAACAGGACCTATTGAAAACTGTATTTTGTTACAAGAGATATTTTATAAAAGATAGTCTGTTCTGAAGACCTAAAAGGTTCTGTTTATGTAATAAAAGTGTATGAACGTAAATCCATGCTTTATTGGCTAATGAGACCCTTTATTCAAAATCAGATATAAGGTTTGTTTCATATTAAATTTTAAATTTCTGGAAAATTCCAAAATACTGATGAGAGAGACCAAGGTGATGGCTTAGCAAGCTTTCCAGTCCAGATTTCTCTCTTTGAGGAGAAAAAAACATTGTTTATTTACTTATTTTTTAAATAAATAAATTTATTTATTTATTTATTTTTGGCTGCGTTGGGTCTTTGTTGCTGCACGTGGGCTTTCTCTATTTGCGGTGAGCGGGGGCTACTCTTCGTTGCGGTGCGCGGGCTTGTCATTGTGGTGGCTTCTCTTGTTGCGGACCACAGGCTCTAGGTGCACGGGCCTCTGTAGTTGTGGCACGTGGGCTCAGTAGTTGTGGCTTGTGGGCTCTAGAGCGCAGGCTCAGTAGTTGTGGTGCACGGGCTTAGTTGCTCTGCAGCATGTGGGATCTTCCTGGATCAGGGCTCGAACCTGTGTCCCCTGCATTGGCAGGTGGATTCTTAACCACTGCACCACCAGGGAAGTTCCCAGTGTTCTGTTTTATGGAGAGTAGTGTAATTGGCTTCTCCCTTGAAAGAAAATAATTTTCTTTGTATTTGTAAGGATTGTAAGGATGTGTTTTTAAAAACAACATATCAGCAAGGATTTTTTTCTTCTGAGTTTGTAATTTTTTAACTAAATTTTCAGAGAGGCAGTGTCTGTTAATTCTTAAGGGACCTATATAAACACACAGGTGGATTCACCCATGCAAGCATTTATTTCTAGCTAACGGATGGTTTTCTCAAAACAGTCTGATTCTTTTGCTTCTTTGCCTAAGTGTGTGGCATATTTGTTTGGGACTAGACTCTACAATCTAATATCACGTGATGGCAGTAGACTAGAAAAGGTCTTCAGATAGAGAGACAGCAGATTAAATGGGGAAAGCTATAAACTCGGGAGTCAGGAGGCCTGGGTTAGGATTCTGTGCTGCCACTTACTAGTCATGATAATTAGGATGAACTCTGGGCCTTAGTTCCCTGATCCATACAGCAGAGGATTGGCTATATTGTCTTGAAGTTTCCTTTAAGTTCTAGACTTAAGAGATTTTAGGTACCTCTTGGGGTATTTAGGCTGAAGTTAAATGTTGACTTGGCATAAGCTTGTAATATTATTTTTCTTATGATGAACTCAAGTTCCCTATTCTAAATTATAATGTTTACCTTATATTGCTTACCTTTACTTAACAGACTTTAGTATTTCTTATTCAGCAAACATTAGTTGAATGTTTTTTGTGTCAGTTACTACACAAAGCCCTAGAGGAACAACGAAAAATGACATGTAGTTCCTGTCCGCAAGAAATTACATTGCAGTGTGATAAGTATTACAGTAGAGGAATGAAGGAAGTGCCATGGTAGTTCAAAGGGGAGACTGAGTAATTCTGTTCAGGGGGAGCCGGGACAGCTTAGAAGGAAGTGGCATTTGAACAGGTCTTGGAAGATGTGTCTGTCAGGTAGAAAATGGGGCAGAGACAGGTAGCTAAAAGGCCTTACAGGCAGATGCAACAGCGTGTGCCGAGGGAGCAGGGTAGGAAGATGCAGAGTGTTTGAGTAGAGCTTCAGGACTGGGTTTGTTTCCAGGGCTAAACCCAGGGAAAAAATGGTGGGAGAGGCAGGGCATTGACTAGACAGAAGAATGGGCAGAAATGGTCTGGAAGTAGAATGCGGAACTAGGGGATTAAAAGGTTGCTAACACTACCTCTGGGCCTTCTTGACAAGAATAATTCATAGTTTTTTTGAGCCTCATATATAGTGAGATTTGCTTGCACTTCTACCCATAGTTGTTAAGTAGAACAATTAGAAAGTCGGTCTGTGTTTATGGGGCATTTACTGTGTATTAAGTCTTATTCTCCATGTCCAAGTCCCTAAGAACTTTTACCAACATCTTTTTATCTGAAAATTGATCTCTGTATAAAATTTGTAAAACAAACATTTTTTAAAAATTTGTTTTGTTTGGCTATAAGACAAAGGGTTAGGTTTTTGACAAGGAATCACAGATGCAATTTAACCGTAAGCAATGTATTCTTCACGTATAGAATATCATATTTCACCTCAAAATCCCAAATCAAATCATTTCAGTCTATTGAAAGGGTAAAATGGGATGATGGCTTGGAAGCTGGTTTTTGGAAACTTTAAAGTTCTAGATTATTTTGATTAATTATAAATATCAGAAGGAATACACTGTTAAATTTTATGTCTGAGTTTTAGCCCTCTCCCCCAACAATTAGCGTGGGGTAAGAACTGTACGTCAGCTTGGAATCAGGCTGTTTTGAGCCATTTAATTTAGACACTTATTGTTTTAATATAAGCACTTTTCCTTTGGCAGGCAGCATACAATTTTAATTAGCACTTGGAACACAGAAGAATAGGTTGACGAGGTACAAGACACGAAGAAATGTGTTCATGATGGCCTGCCTGAGGACTCTGGCAGCATCCAGGAAAGATGCTTCCAGCATAATGCCCAATGCTTCTGAGAAATCATCTTCACTGGCACTTACACTCATATATTTGATCACTTTAGTGTTTTGAGATGTCAAAATATTGGCATTAGCTGCTTTGTCATCTAAACTACACTCAGAGAGAATATTAATTTCTTAAGCTTATTCTGATGAAGCAACTGGTATATGAGAAAACTAAACTCATTTTCTACATCTGTCCAGGATTCACTTCCCAACTTTGCCAGTCAAGCTCTTACTCATCCTTTAAACCCTAGTTGGAGTATTCCCCTTCCCAGTCTTCCCTAACCTCCCTTTCCCCTATGGCTAGTCTCTTTTCTGTATATACCCATTGTCCATGCACCTACAACTGCATGACCACACTATGTTGTTATTTTTTAATGCATTGTTCTCCCTGTTGACTCTCAATGCCATATTTGTAAGAATTGTGTCTCCATATCTGTATTTGGGTTGCATCTAATTAAAAGACACTGCATGGTGGAATAAAAAGAACATGTGCCTTATAGTTAAACTGTTATAGGGTTAATCTTAACTGCTACTTACTTTCTATGGGAACTTGCACAAGTTACCTAACTTCTTTGTGCTTCTTTCAGTGAGGGTAGTAATGCCTGCTGTGCAGGATTGTTGTGAAGATTAAATACTACCCATCCATCTGTTTAACAAATACATAGAGAGGTCCTATTTCATGTCAGCCACTGTGCTTGGTACTAAGAATATAATGGTGAATAAGGCATGATCCTTCCCTGAGAACTCTATAATATCTTGGGAGAGACAGATAAGAAAACAGACAATTGCAATATAATTGTTGAAGGAATAGCACAGGGATTCTTGGGGTTGGATGAAGGCAGCAGGATTTGGGGTGGCAGGGGAAGCACGTGGGATAGGATGCTCTTGAGCCAGAGAGAAGACAGCAAGTCAGGACGCAGAGAGAGACATTGTCTAGCAGTGGCCGCGGGGTTGAGGCTGGAGATGTAAGTACCATGAGAGGCCTTGCATGTCAGGCATGAGGCAGAGGGAACCTGTGAAGAATGTATGATCAGATTTGAGATTCAGAAAGATCTCCCTCCTTGGCAGTGTGTGGGTAGTTTGCGATATTCAAGGGGACCAGCACGACCAGTTAAGAGGCTGTTTCCCAGAGGTCATGGTGGCCTCCATAGCAGGAACCACAGTGGGAACGGGGTGATGCGAACATATTGAGAGATATTTAGGAGCCAGAAAAGGCAGGATGGGATCAGATGTGATGGTAGGGAAAAGGTGGTAAGGAGGGGAGAGGAGTCAGGGAGAGGAAACAGAAGTGGTTTGGGACATAGGTAGGGAAGGAAAAGTGAGTCCGGTTTGGAAATTGTAGGGTTTGAAGTACCCGTGGGGAGTGTGGGACATTGTGACGTCATCATTTTGAGCTCTTGTATATTTTGGCCCTGCTGGTTTTTGTTCTGGAATGTAAACATTTCTGCTAGGTTGATATCAACACGGATGAATTCTGTGGCAAAGATTTATTCCAGAGTGAACTCCATTGAGGCAATTTAATTCCCTGATCCATTTTCTATATAGCATATTAAAACTGTTTCCAATTGTTTTCACTTTCATTTTTTTTTTACCAACATTATTTCCATCAGGATAAAATCTTTCTCATGTACCTTTTACAAGGAAGGCTTGATTGTTCAACTTCTTTTTCTTCATCTTTGTCAAATTTTTATAGATTATAGCTTTTACTATGGCAAGTTTCCTTTTAGGTCCACATTTTTACCATGTTAAATTTTATACATGTAAACTTCTACCAAATCTTTTTGATTTTTCATTAATCTGTGAGCAATAAAAGTTTTTTACCATTTGCTGTTTTGGCTATTGTCCACTGTAGTTTACTTTGCTTTTTTAACCTAGCCCAATATTTTCTGAAATAATTTTTGCAGTTTTTAAATTTAGCAATGATATATGATCCTCAAGTCAGCCCTTCATCTGTAACAAATTTTACTATGTCTCATTTTGGCCCCTGTCAGTTTCATTTCGGTCCTTAATATCAGGGGTCCCCAATCCCCGGGCCACGGACTGATACGGGTCTGCGGCCTGTTAGGAACCGGGCCGCACAGCAGGAGGTGAGGGGCGGGCGAGCGAGCGAAACTTCATCTGCCGTTCCCCAGCGCTCACATTACCACCTGAACCATCCCTCACCCCCACCCCGGTCCGTGGAAAAATTGTCTTCCACGAAACAGGTCCCTGGTGCCCGAAAGTTTGGGGACCATTGCTTAAGACCAAACTGCCTCCCAATGAGAGAATCAAAATGACATATTTCAGCCCACTGATAGCCAAGGGGAGGTGTCCAGGAAATAGGATATGTATGCAGATATAGTGATTTGGAGAGAAATCAGGGTCAAATACAGATATGGGTGTCATTTGCATCTGGGTGTTGAGGACAAGGGGATGGGTGACATCTACCAGGAGGGTATATATAGCATGAGCGAAGAGCACCCAGGAAAAGTAGGAGGAGCACCAACATTCCAGAAGGACATAGCCTGAGGAGGAGGAGTCCATGAAAGAGAGGCAAGAGGCAGGAAGAAGCCCACCGGAGGGTATTATCACGGAAGTCAGGTAAGGAAGAGCAGTGTCCAATGATGACGGCTGCAGCAGAGGGCGTGTAGGAGACACAAGAAACATGTCCTTTAGGGTTAGCAGCAGTGACACCATCACTGTCCTCAGTGCCAGCCACCTCATGAGTGGGAGAGAAACACTCAGCTGGGGAGACAAACAGGAGGAGTGAGAAGGAAGTAAAGACTTGGAGACAGGGCTTCCCAGGTGGCACAGTGGTTAAGAATCCGCCTGCCAATGCAGGGGACACGGGTTCGAGCCCTGGTTCGGGAAGATCCCACATGCCGCAGAGCAACTAAGCCCGTGAGCCTCAACTACTGAGCCTGTGCTCTAGAGCCCGTGAGCCACAACTACTGAGCCCACGTGCCACAGCTACTGAAGCCCGCGTGCCTAGAGCCCATGCTCCGCAACAAGAGAAGCCACCGCAATGAGAAGCCCGCGCACCGCAATGAAGAGTAGCCCCCGCTCGCCGCAACTAGAGAAAGCCCTCATGCAGCAACAAAGACCCAACACAGCCAGAAATAAATAAATAAATAAATAAAATAAATTTATTAGAAAAAAAAAAAGAACCAGTTAGTCTAGGTAAGTAGGGACTGGTAGATGGCCTTAGTTATTATTGTTTTATTTTATTTTATTTTTTTTAAGTAGAATCTATAACAATCTTAGGAGGGCAATAGAACATATGAAATGCACCCTTCTTATCCTAATGTAATCATTTCACCTGCCAGTCTGCCAGTGCACACAGCTCCAAAGGTTAACTTTGTTTTAGGAAGTGGGACAGGTTTCAGGACCGCGATTACCTTCAAGAAAACTTTTCTCCTTCCGTAGCAACTGACCTCAGCTACTGAACCTCCAGGACATTGAACAAACTGCATTCTCTTTGAATCCTTCATATTTGTAGCTACCATCCCCTTCCACCCTGTCCCTGTTCTGACCCTTTTTTCGTTTTGTTTTTTTTTTGTTTTTGCCTTCAGGACACTTTTGTTGGCTGTTCTTGAGTCTAGTGTATTTGTTTGACCTCTGTGGAATTTAGTTCTGGGCACATGAATTAAATAAAGGTGAACTGAGCAGTCATGATTCCTCCCTAACAAGTTCTCCAAGCTTCTGTCTTTGCTTTGCGTTGCTGTTTCCCTATCCCACGGACATGTCATTGCCTCTGGCCTCCAGCACTGGCACCCTGTGTAGGTGGGACACTGCAGCGGGACAGCACGGGGCTGGGGGAGCCCAGGGAAAGTCAGAGATGCCCTGCTTCTGTTTCCCTGCACCAAACCACAATTCCCCTTGGAGTATAAGTGCGTCTAATTAGGTTGAGAAAGAATCAGAGATATTGGGCATATATTTCATCCCCCAAATTGAAGTATGCAATAAACACTGCATGAAAGTGATCTGTAGACCAATTTAATACTCACTTTAGATTCACGTCATAGTAGACTGTTGGAAAAAGGAAAGCAGAGGAAATCCTCACCCTGTCCCGGGGCTGGCTCTCTTCCTGACCTGGGTCACGGGTCCGGATGTTGTCCCCGGCCAGAGAATGGGTGGGGTTGGACCTGGGCTTTGTTCACTGCCCATCTTTATAGGTTTGTCTCTGCATAGTCCTTTCACACCATGTGGGTCTCACTCTGTCTCCCTGCCTTGCCTGGAGCACAGGTCTCGGGCAGGGCTCTGCCTGGAGGGTCCCGGCCACACGGCCATGAGTCTTCCTGTCTCTGCCCGGAATATTAGATGGATATTCTCCTCACTCATTCTCAGGACGCCAGACATCATTCTCTTGTTCTTCTTCCCTCTTTCCTGGTGGGTGGGGCAGTGAATGTTGGACAGACAGGCCTTTGTGTTCTACCCTCCACATCTGCTCCCCAGGCAGTACACATGCAGGCACCTCCCTGCTCCGATGGGGGGCAGGAGAGCAGAGAGAAAAGAAGGGTCAGGCACGGAGAAAAAAAGACACAGTTTAGTATTTTAAATTAGTATCCTGCCCCACAAGCAAAAAAATGCTAATAGGGAAGATGGTCTCCCCAAAAAATTTAGAAAAAATACTTCTAACTTTAAAAAGTTTTGGCGAGGGCTTCCCTGGTGACGCAGTGGTTGAGAATCTGCCTGCCAATGCAGGGGACACGGGTTCGAGCCCTGGTCTGGGAAGATCCCACATGTCGCAGAGCAACTAAGCCCGTGTGCCACAACTACTGAGCCTGCGCATCTGGAGCCTGTGCTCCGCAACAAGAGAGGCCGCCATAGTGAGAGGCCCGCGCACCGCGATGAAGAGTGGCCCCGCTTGCCGCAACTAGAGAAAGCCCTTGCACAGAAATGAAGACTCAACACAGCCATAAATAAATAAATAAATAAATAAATTTAAAAAGTACCTGAAAAAAAAAAAAAGAAGTTTTGGCGAATGATGAAGATCTGTGGCAAGATGGAGGGAGAAGTTTTTGCAGGCTGGGGGAGGAGGCCGTTTGGGGAAGTGATGTCTTGATCATGCTCCTGCTCCCTTCCTGTTCTCTGGACCACCCTGCCTCTGGACCACTGCCTCTGGGCCACTCTCCTCCTGAGCCATATTGTCCCCTTTCTCCATCCATCCCCGTCTTTCCCCGCCATTGTCCTCTCATCCTATACGCATCCAACGAAAGCCATTTAGAGAGGACCGGCCAGGGCCTAGTAGGTCCCCCTACTTTGAGGGCTTGTCCAGAGGGCCATACACCACAATTTGACTTCTCCCTGTGGATTACTTCTGTAAAATATCTCCTTTTAATTTCTGCATGAGCTATTTTCCTTGTTTTTTTACATTTAATTTTACTTTTTGAACATAAGATTTGTATGATTCCAAAGTCAACATTAGATGGTTATACCCAGGGCCCTGCTGCTTTCATCCTGTGCCCTCCACCCTGTTTGCCTCTGCTGTCTGCAGGTAACTAATGTTGTTTCTGAAAATTGTCTTCTAATATTTCTTTATGCAAATATAAAAATATATATAGGAAAGGTGGCATATGACTTGCCAGTTTGCACCTTGCTTTTTGCACATAATTTATCTCAGTATCCATATTGATACATATGGAATCTTCCTCATTTTTCCTCAAGGCTGAATATACAGAATTATGGGAACATATCATAGTTTCTAAGTCCCGTATGGATAGGCATTTGGATTGTGTCCAATCCTCTGCTATTATAAATTATGACACAATGAATAGCCTTTTGCATTTGTCAATGACTTTCTTTAAGTAAAAACAACTAGGAGGGAGTACAGGAGGGCAGGAGAGAGAGGGAGGGAGGAAGAGATGAAGAAGTAGAGAGAGATGCTTGATTTTATAAAAATATGGTCCTTTGGACCAGAACATTTTTGAAAGAAGGCCTGTATGCTCTTGGGAATTAGCTGAGATTCCAAAGTGTTCTCTCTTCCCAACGGCTTTTGTGTCCTGTGAGAGAACCCCGAGAACTACCCCAGCCTGTCCACAGCCATTGAATTAATGGGAGACACTGATCTATTTGGAAGTTTGAATTGGTCGTGGTGGGTGGGACTTACTGTCATCTTCTTAAGGAGGTCAAGTTCTCCATGGTGCCAGGAAGCCTCCTCTCCAGCATATTCTCTTGATTTTTACTGACTCCTTTGATAGGAATAAGCCTCTCATTTATGATTAGAGTTGCCCAGGAAGAGAGAACTTACTGGCCTTAGTGTGTCAATGGCATCTGTCCCAGGCACTTTCTTGAGAAGACATTTTGATAGAGCAAAGGACAGTGCAAATGTGATGATGCGAGCTGGGGAAGATGGGAGAGGGAGGAAGGGGAGGGGAGGAGTAAGACACATTTTTGAACGTTTTACCAGGATATCTCCTAATCCCTGCAAACTTCGCATCTCACACAGAGATGGTATTTCACCCCTGCAGCTGCTATTCCCCATCTTATTAATGCGAACCTCCATGCCTTCGTTCACTGAAACTAGAAACCTCAGTTATTTGTACTGATCTCTTTGTCTCACCTACTCACCCTGCAAATGTCATTCGTCTTGTTCCCTCTTCTCTATTCCAGCTATTATTGCCCTCGGACAGACCTTCAACATTTCTGCCCTGGAGGATTACAGAATAGGGGAGCAGAACATCCTGCCGACTCTGAAGCCAGACTCCCGGGTTTAAGTCACTGCTCTGTGCTTACTAGCTTTGACCCCCTGGACCACTTACTTAGCCTCCTGCATCTCAGTTTCCTTCTGCTATTTGAGATGCACGATAGTATTTGTCCCATTCAGCCCTTGTGAGGATTTAGTGAAATAAAATGTGGAAAATGCTTGGAATAGTGCCTGGCATGTCATAAGTATGCAGTAAGCACTAGAGATCATTTCAAAAGCCTCCTAACTGCTTTCACTGCCTTCTCACCTCTCTCTCCCTATTTCTCTTTAGTCTATTCCCCACTGGGTGGGCATACTGGTCTTTCCCATCCATATGAAAAAAGTGGTTCCCACTGAAATCACTTCCATGATCCTCTGGACCTTCTCAAGCTGATTCCAAGCTATCATCCCAGTCTCATCTCCTGCCACAGCCCTGCAGGATTCCCTGGTCCTACCACTGCGGGATTCCCTGGGTTCACATCTCTGCACCTCGGGGCTCTCAACTGGGATTTCCTCCTTTCTCCTTTTCTCCTTCGTAATCCACTTCTTATCCTTCCAGGCATAGATCAGATGTCCTAAGCTCAGTGAAAACTTTGCTGACCTTCACCTCCTCATAACCAAGTCATGTTGACTGCTTTCTTTTCTGCAGTCCCCTGGCAATCTGTCTATCCCTCCAACTTAGCCCACCTGCCGCAGCAGGGAGAATGCATATGCACCCCATGTTACCCTTGCTCTATGGAGGGGAAGCCACGCCCTTCCTGCACATCTCGGTTCCCACAGGATTTCCTTGTGCCCAGATCACCTTCTACCTTTCCTCAAACAGTCACACATCCCTCATTGTAGCACTTGCCACACTCCCTAAAGGAATGGAGGGAAGTGTGCTTTATTTTGGGCATAAAAGTAGTTGAGAAAGAAAATGAGAGGAATGAGGGATCTTCAAGATGGCAGAGGAGTAAGACGTGGAGATCACTTTCCTCCCCACAAATACATCAGAAATACATCTACATGTGGAACAACGCCTACAGAACACCTACTGAAGGCTGGCAGAAGATCTCAGACCTCCCAAAAGGCAAGAAACTCCCCCACGTACCTGGATAGGGCAAAAGAAAAAAGAAAAAACAGAGACAAAAGAATAGGGACGGGACCCGCACCAGTGGGAGGGAGCTGTGAAGGAGGAAAGGTTTCCACACACTAGGAAGGCCCTTCGCGGGCAGAGACTGCGGGTGGCGGAGGGGGGAAGCTTCGGAGCCACGGAGGAGAGCGCAGCCACAGGGGTGCAGAGGGCAAAGTGGAGAGATTCCCGCACGGAGGCTCGGTGCCGAGCAGCACTCACCAGCCCGAGAGGCTTGTCTGCTCACCCGGCGGGGCGGGCGGGGGCTGGGAGCTGAGGCTCGGGCTTCGGTCAGATCGCAGGGAGAGGACTGGGGTTGGCTGTAAGAACACAGCCTGAAGGGAGCTAGTGCACCACGGCTAGCTGGGAGGGAGTCCTGGAAAGTGTCTGGAGCTGCCGAAGAGGCAAGAAACTTCTTCTTGCCTCTTTGGTTCCTGGTGCACGAGGAGAGGGGATTAAGAGCGCTGCTTAAAGGAGCTCCAGAGATGGGCGCGAGCCGCGGCTATCAGCGCGGACCCCAGAGACGGGCACGAGACGCTCAGGCTGCTGCTGCCACCACCAAGAAGCCTGTGTGCAGGCACAGGTCACTATCCACACCTCCCCTCCTGGGAGCCTGTGCAGCCCGCCACTGCCAGGTTCCCGTGATCCGGGGACAACTTCCCCGGGAGAACGCACGGCATGCCTCACGCTGGTGCAACGTCACGCCGGCCTCTGCCACCTCAGGCTCGCCCCGCCTCCTCCGTACCGCTCCCTCCCCCCGGCCTGAGTGAGCCAGAGCCCCCGAAGCAGCTGCTCCTTTAACCCCGTTCTGTCTGAGTGAAGAACAGACGCCCTCAGGCAACCTACACGCAGAGGCGGGGCCAAATCCAAAGCTGAACCCTGGGACCTGTGCGAACAAAGAAGAGAAAGGGAAATCGCTCCCAGCAGCCTCAGGAGCAGCGGATTAAATCTCCACAATCAACTTGATGTACCCTGCATGTGTGGAGTACCTGAATAGACAACGAATCATCCCAAAATTGAGGCAGTGGACTTTGGGAGCAGCTGTAGACTTGGGGTTTGCTGTCTGAGACTGATTTGTTTCTGATTTTTATGTTTATCTTTGTTTCATTTTTAGTGCATGAATCGTTGGTGGATTTATTTATTGGTTTGGTTGCTGTCTTCTTTTATTATTATTATTTTATTATTTTAATATTTTTTCTTACTTATTATTTTTTAAAAATCTTTTTTCTTTCTTTTTTTCTCCCTTTTCTTCAGAGCCGTGTGGCTGACAGGGTCTTGGTGCTCCGGCCAGGTGTCAAGCCTGAGCTTCTGAGGTGGGAGAGCCGAATTCAGGACAATGGACTACAAGAGACCTCCCGGCCCCACGTAATATCATTCGGCGAGAGCTCTCCCAGAGATCTCCATCTCAACACTAAGACCCAGCTCCACCCAATGGCCAGCAAGCTCCAGTGCTCGTCGCCCCATGCAAAACAACTAGCAAGACAGGAACAAAACCCCACCCATTAACAGAGAAGCTGCCTAAGATCACACTAAGTTCACAGACATCCCAAAACACATCTCCGAATGCGGCCCTGACCACCAGAAAGACAAGATCCAGCAACACTCACCAGAACACAGGCACCAGTCCTCTCCAGGGAGCCTACACAACCCACTGAACCAACCTCACCCACTGGGGGCAGACACCAAAAACAACGGGAACTATGAACCTGCAGCCTGTGAAAAGGAAACCCCCAACACGGTAAGTTAAACAAAATGAGAAGAGGAATACCCAGCAGATGAAGGAGCAAAGTAAAAACCCACCAGACCAAACAAATGAAGAGGAAATAGGGAGTCCACCTGAAAAAGGATTCAGAGTAATTATAGTAAAGATGATCCACAATCTTGGAAATAGAATGGAGAAAATACAAGAAATGTTTAATAAGGACCTAGAAGAACTAAAGAGCAAACAATGATGAACAACACAAAAAACGAAATTAAAAATTCTCTAGAAGGCATCAATAGCAGAATAACTGAGGCAGAAGAATGGATAAGTGACCTGGAAGATAAAATAGTGGAAATAACTGCTACAGAGCAGAATAAAGAAAAAAGCATGAAAAGAATTGAGAACAGTCTCAGAGACCTCTGCGACAACATTAAACACACCAACCTTCGAATTATAGGGGTCCCAGAAGAAGAAGAGAAAAAGAAAGGGTCTGAGAAAATATTTGAAGAGATTATAGTTGAAACCTTACCTAACATGGGAAAGGAAATAGTCAATCAAGTCCAGGAAGCTCAGAGAGTCCCATGCAAGACAGATCCAAGGAGAAACACACTAAGACACATATTAATCAAACTATCAAAAATTAAATACAAAGAAAAAGTATTAAAAGCAGCAAGGGAAAATCAACAAATAACATACAAGGGAATCCCCATAAGGTTAACAGCTGATCCTTCAGCAGAAACTCTGCAAGCCAGAAGGGAGTGGCAGGACATATTTAAAGTGATGAAAGGGAAAAACCTACAACCAAGATTTCTCTACCCAGCAAGGATCTCATTCAGATTTGATGGAGAAATTAAAACCTTTACAGACAAGCAAAAGTTGAGAGAATTCAGTACCACCAAATCAGCTTTACAACAAATACGAAAGGAACTTCTCCAAGCAGGAAACACAGGAGAAGAAAAGACCTACAATAACAAACCCAAAACAATTAAGAAAATGGGAATAGGAATATACATATCGATAATTACCTTGAATATAAATGGAATAAATGCTCCCACCAAAAGACATAGACTGGCTGAATGGACACAAAAACAAGACCCGTATATATGCTGTCTACAAGAGACCCACTTCAGACCTAGGGACACATATAGACTGAAAGTGAGGGGATGGAAAAAGATATTCCATGCAAATGGATATCAAAATAAAGCTGGAGTAGCAATACTATTATCAGATAAAATAGACTATAAAATAAAGACTATTACTAGAGACAAAGAAGGACACTACATAATGATCAAGGGATCAATCCAAGAAGAAGATATAACAATTGTAAATATTTATGCACCTAACATAGGAGCACCTCAATACATAAGGCAAATACTAACAGCCATAAAAGGGGAAATTGACAGTAACACAATCATAGTAGGAGACTTTAACACCCCACTTTCACCAATGGACAGATAATCCGAAATGAAAATAAATAAGGAAACACAAGCTTTAAATGATACATTAAACAAGATGGACTTAATTGATATTTACAGGGCATTTCATCCAAAAACAACAGAATACACTTTCTTCTCAAGTGGTCATGGAACATTCTCCAGGATAGATCGTATCTTGGGTCACAAATCAAGCTCTGGTAATTTTAGGAAAATTGAAATCGTATCAAGTATCTTTTCCGACCACAACGCTATGAGACTAGATATCAATTACAGGAAAAAATCTGTAAAAAAATACAAACACATGGAGGCTAAACAATACACTACTAAAAAACCAAGAGATCACTGAAGAAATCAAAGAGGAAATCAAAAAATACCTAGAAAGAAATGACAATGAAAACACGACGACTCCAAACCTATGGGATGCAGCAAAAGCAGTTCTAAGAGAGAAGTTTATAGCAATACAATCCTACCTAAGGAAACAAGAAAAATCTCAAATAAACAACCTAACCTTACACCTAAAGCAATTATAGAAAGAAGAACGAAGAAAACCCAAAGTTAGCAGAAGGAAAGGAATCATAAAGATCAGATCAGAAATAAATGGAAAAGAAATGAAGAAAACAACAGCAAAGATCAATAAAACTAAAAGCTGGTTTTTTGAGAAGATAAACAAAATTGATAAACCATTAGCCAGACTCATCAAGAAAATAAGGGAGAAGACTCAAATCAACAGAATTAGAAATGAAAAAGGAGTAGTAACAACTGACACTGCAGAAATACAAAGGATCATGAGAGATTACTACAAGCAACTCTATGCCATAAAATGGACAACCTGGAAGAAACGGACAAACTCTTAGAAAAGCACAACCTTCCAAGACTGAACCAGGAAGAAACAGAAAATAAAAACAGACCAATCACAAGCACTGAAATTGAGACTGTGATTAAAAATCTTCCAACAAACAAAAGCCCAGGACCAGATGGCTTCACAGGCAAATTCAATCAAACACTTAGAGAAGAGCTAACACCTATCCTTCTCAAACTCTTCCAAAATATAGCAGAGGGAGGAACACTCCCCAACTCATTCTATGAGGCCACCATCACCCTGATAACAAAACCAGACAACGATGTCTCAAAGAAAGAAAACTACAGGCCAATATCACTGATGAACGTAGATGCAAAAATCCTGAACAAAATACTAGCAAACAGAATCCAACAGCACATTAAAAGGATCATATACCATGACCAAGTGGGGTTTATCCCAGGAATGCAAGAATTCAGTATACGCAAATCAATCAATGTGATAAACCATATTAACAGACTGAAGGAGAAAAACCATATGATCATCTCAGTAGATGCAGAAAAAGCTTTCAACAAAATTCAACACCCATTTCTGATGAAAACCCTCCAGAAAGTAGGCACAGAGGGAACTTACCTCAATATAATAAAGGCCATATATGACAAACCCACAGCCAACATCGTTCTCAGTGGTGAAAAACTGAAACCATTTCCTGTAAGATCAGGAACAAGACAAGGTTGTTCACTCTCACCACTATTATTTAACCTAGTTATGGAAGTTTTAGCCACAGCCATCAGAGAAGAAAAATAAATAAAAGGAATTCAAATCAGAAAAGAAGAAGTAAAGCTGTCACTGTTCACAAATGACATGATTCTATACATATAGAATCCTAAAGATGCAACCAGAAAACTACTAGAGCTAATCAATGAATTTGGTAAAGTAGCAGGATACAAAAGTAATGCACAGAAATCTCTTGCATTCCTATACATTAATGATGAAAAATCTGAAAGAGAAATTAAGGAAACACTCGCATTTACCACTGCAACAAAAAGAATAAAATCCCTAGGAATAAACCTACCTAAGGAGACAAAAGACCTGTATGCAGAAAACTATGAGACACTGATGAAAGAAATTAAAGACGATACAAACAGTTGGAGAGATATACCATGTTCTTGGACTGGAAGAATCAACATTGTGAAAATGGCTATACTACCCAAAGCAATCTACAGATTCAGTGCAATCCTTATCAAACTACCAAAGGCATTTTTCACAGAGCTAGAACCAAAAATTTCACAATTTGTATGGAAACACAAAAGATCCCAAATAGCCAACACAATCTTGAGAAAGAAAAACGGAGCTGGAGGAATCAGGCTCCCTGACCTCAGACTATACTACAAAGCTACAGTAATCAAGACAGTATGGTACTGGCACAAAAACAGAAATATAGATCAATGGAACAGGATAGAAAGCCTATAGATAAACCCACGCACATATGGTCACCCTATCTCTGCTAAAGGAGGCAAGAATATACAATGGAGAAAAGACAGCCTCTTCAATAAGTGGCGCTGGGAAAACTGGACAACTACATGTAAAAGAATGAAATTAGAACACTGCCTAACACCATATACAAAAATAAACTCAAAATGGATTAAAGACCTAAATGTAAAGCCAGACTCTATAAAACTCTTAAAGGAAAACATAGGCAGAACACTCTATGACATAAATCACAACAAGATCCTTTTTGACCCATCTCCTAGAGAAATGGAAATAAAAACAAAAATAAACAAACATAACCTAATGAAACTTAAAAGCTTTTCCACAGCAGAGGAAACCACAAACAAGACAAAAAAACAACCCTCAGAATGGGAGAAAATATTTGCAAATGAAGCAACTGACAAAGGATTAATCTCCAAAATATACAGGTAGCACATGCAGCTCAATATCAAAAATCAAACAACCCAATCCAAAAATGGGCAGAAGACCTAAATAGACATTTCTACAAAGAAGATATACAGATTGCCAACAAACACATGAAAGGATGCTCAACATCACTAATCATTAGACAAATGCAAATCAAAACTACAATGAGGTATCACCTCACACCGGTCAGAATGGCCATCATCAAAAAATCTAGAAACAATAAATGCTGGAGAGGGTGTGGAGAAAAGAGAACCCTCTTGCACTGTTGGTGGGCATGTAAATTGATACAGCCACTATGGAGAACAGTATGGAGATTCCTTAAAAAACTAAAAATATTGGAGATTAATCCTTTGTCAGTTGCTTCATTTGCAAATATTGTTTCCCATTCTGTGGGTTGTCTTTTCATCTTGTTTATGTTTTCCTTTGCTGTGCAAAAGCTTTTAAGTTTCATTAAGTCCCATTTGTTTATTTCTGTTTTTATTTCCATTTCTCTAAGAGGTGGGTCAAAAAGGATCTTGCTGTGATTTATGTCATAGAGTGTTCTGCCTATCTTTTCTTCTAAGAGTTTTATAGTGTCTGGCCTTATATTTAGGTCTTTAATCCATTTTGAGTTTATTTTTGTATATGGTGTTAGGGAGTGTTCTAATTTCATTCTTTTACATGTAGCTGTCCAGTTTTCCCAGCGCCACTTATTGAAGAGGCTGTCTTTTCTCCTTTGAATATTCTTGCCTCCTTTATCAAAAATAAGGTGACCATATGTGCATGGGTTTATCTCTGGGCTTTCTATCCTGTTCCATTGATAAACAAACAACCCAATCCAAAAATGGGCAGAAGAACTAAATAGACATTTCTCCAATGAAGATATGCAGATTGCCGACAAACGCATGAAAGGATGCTCAACATCACTAATCATTAGAGAAATGCAAATCAAAACTACAGTGAGGTATCAGCTCACATCAGTCAGAATGGCCATCATCAAAAAATCTACAAACAATAAATGCTGGAGAGGATGTGGCAAAAAGGGAACCCTCTTGCACTGTTGGTGGGAATGTAAATTGATACAGCCACTCTGGAGAACAGTACGGAAGTTCCTTTAAATACTACAAATAGAACTACCATACGACCCAGCAATCCCACTACTGGGCATATACCCTGAGAAAACCATAATTCAAAAAGAGTCATGTGCCACAATGTTCATTGCAGCTCTATTTACAATAGCCAGGACATGGAAGCAACCTAAGTGGCCATTGACAGATGATTGGATAAAGAAGATGTGGCACGTATATACAATGGAATATTACTCAGCCATAAAAAGAAACAAAATTAAGTTATTTGTAGTGAGGTGGATGGACCTAGAATCTGTCATACAGAGTAAAGTAAGTCAGAAAGAGAAAAACAAATACCATATGCTAACACATATATATGGAATCTAAAAAAAAAATGGTTCTGAAGTACTTAGCAGCAGGACAGCAATAAAGATGCAGATGTAGAGAATGGACTTGAGGACATGGGGAGGGGGAAGGGTAAGCTGGGATGAAGTGAGAGAGTAGCATGGGCATATGTACACTACCAAATGTAAAATAGATATCTAGTGAGAAGCAGCTGCATCGCAAAGGGAGATCAGCTCGGTGCTTTGTGACCACCTAGAAGGGTGGGGTAGGGAGGGTGGGAGGGAGATGCAAGAGGGAGGGGATATGGGGATATATGTATACATATAGCTGATTCACTTTGTTATGCCATGGAAACTAAGATTGTAAAGCAATTATACTCCAATAAAGATTAAAAAAATAATAATAATCAGGCAATGGCAAGAAGTATAAAACAAAAGAAAAGAAAATGAGAGGAATGAGTCTGGGGAACGGCAGATTTATAAGAGCTAAATAGTCTGGTTGCTACGCCTTGTGTCTGCTTCCACAGCTCTCAGAAACTTCTTAATACAAGTGTCAAACTCTGGGAAGTAACTACACCAAGGATTTGCTGCCCTCTTGTTCTTGTGCTCACTTCCTTCCGTGGAGGCAGTTAAGAGAGGACAGAATAAAAGCCTCTGAAAGCATGAAAGTAGTTATGATTTTGTCCTGTTGTTCTGTAGAGAAAAGAGCATTCTCTACCCTGCAGCGGTTCACGCTGGGGCTCCTTGGTTTAGCAATGTAGCACGGGACCCAGATCTGAATCCTTGCTGTTCTGTGTTGAGTTCTCAGTCCCCTTCTGGATAAAATCTTATAAATCCAACTGTGTTAGGTCTGGTTCCCCAGAAGCAGAACCTGGGTCAGGGATTGTTGTGACAGTGATGTTTTGAGGCGGTGCTTGGAGAAGGGGAGTGGGAGGACAAGAGCAGGGAAGGAGAGGAAAGCCCCTCATGGATGTGACCTTGGCAGGGGCTGACTTGGATCTGACCCCTCGGGGAGCTCTGGAGCATGAATTCCACCACGGAGCTGGTCTCCTCTTGAGGCAAAGGGATGGCTTTTCAAAGTCTTGTGTCGATCAGTCATTGTCTCCTATCTTCTCTGAAAGCGGGGCAGCTCCTTTTGGTTGAGCGCCCACAGAGTCCACTATGCCAACAATCTTTGAGCAAAGAAGTGGAAAGAAGTAGCTCAGAGGATGTACCGATGACTAGAAACATAACCTCTTGGGGTGCCTTGGAGAGACTGAAACGGGATAGGCTAAGTGTGTGCATATGGCTCCTGCATGCATGTGTCTGTGCCTGGATTTCCCAAGGCACGTGGTATGGGGCCCAGGCAATTTCATTAGGATATTGAAGGGATGATGCCCTCTGAAGATACAAGGACTTAGCAAAAGTGAAATAACAGACATTCATTTTTTGATAATCCATGGTCTATTTAAAAGACCAGAGCTATGCCATGTCTGTATCTAGGTCTAGCAGCAATTGACTATGGCGATGTGTTACTCTTTCTACTTAATTTAACTAATTTATTTAGAATTCCTACCCTGGCGTTTTAGAGTTTAACCCATATAAACAAGGCAACTCTGAAAGGGAAGAGTATGCTGCCAAAACCTTTAGTTGAGGAGTTACTACAGGGAGTTCTGAGAACTGAGACAAAAATGGGATAAGTTTTGGGTTATAAGGGTCTATTATTTGGGGAAAACGAGGAACTATAATGTGAAGAAAGACACAGAGCTTTATTTACCTCCCCCAACCATCTCAAACCGAATAGGTGGGACCCTTGCATGACTTGGATAGACTTATTCCTGGCCAGGTAGCTCAGACAGCTCCAAACGTGACTCCCAGAGGTTCTAGCGCTGCCTAGTGTCCTTAAATAAGTTCATTGTCTGTTTCAACTTGTACATGTAAGAATGGATGAACTCAGAAAGCTGGAGAACTTGAAGACATCCACGTGGCCAACTCTGTATTTTTATATATTTAAGGATCTTTAAAAAGACCACAGCTTGCTAGTTGACTGTGTGTCTGTGGGTCCTGCTGATATTTTTACTGATGTCAGAAGGTCCAGCATTGTATTTCTAAAGTTTTTCCCATCAGGTCTTCAATGGACATTCCTACCTCTGCAGTCACTATTTGGTAGATGCCTGAGTAAGCTCTTCCACGAGGCAGGGTTATCATTGGTGAAAGAGCTTTAACAGGCCAAGTTTGAAAACCTTGTCTTCCCAAGAGCCACTTGATCCTAAGAACTGTAGATACTGCATTTTTTCTGTGTGAATGTGTGATTGAGATCTATAGAGGCTGATGCTGTCTCAAAAGCTCCTGTAAATGGTCTCTGACAAATCTGTAATTATTAGCTTCTTGCCTTCTTTCTTTTAGAAGTCTGGAGCAGAAGAAGTAATTAACAGTTGATTGAGGCGGTTCATTCATTTGGGTTCTGGTTAAAGTCAAGAAGGTTCTAATCTTAGTGCTATTGACTCTAGGAAATGATCTATCAGATCACCTATAAAATATCAATAATATTATTAAAGGAAGTTTTCAGAAAAGCAATTTTCTAAGCAGACATAAAAAGATTTAAGATATACATCTGTGCTTATACCTATGATGAGCACCTGGTGTGGTGGAAGTTTTTATTTAGAGGCAAACATAGAAAGTCACATCGGAGTGGCATCCTCTATATAAATATAAGAATTGAGGTATGTCGACTTTGGAAAATGGCATACCGTTAATTTTTTTTTTTTTTTTTTAATGCTGTTGATTTAGCCAAGACTTCTCCTCAATTTGCAGAGGTTTTGGGAGAAGGTGGATGTATTTGCATAAGGATCCTAAAAGCCTTCTGAGAGGGAAAAAGTGAGGTACCAACCCTCTCCACCAAATCTTAAAATTAGGAAAACCTGCTACAGTGGATGGTGGCAGTCCTGACCACCATTCAGTGACAGAAGAGGACACTCTGGTTCCCCAAAGGGAAACTCACCACAAGAGAAAGTGGAGTTTGGCAGTGATCTGAGCTCCACACCATAGTCCCAAATCAAGGTGAAATCTTCATCTGATACACCACGAGCCTGAGTTCAGAAGATCCACGGGTAGGAGTCAAGAAACCAGTCATCTTGGATGCTATGATAAAAAGCTTAAACATTCCAGGTTGAAGGGTGTTAATCAAGGCAGTGGCCTGGATTTTGTTTTAGAGAGTTCATTCCAGTGACCAATGCAGAGGCTATGCCTAAGAGGACCAAGAGTAGAGTCTGGGAGGCTATTGTCATGGTCCAGGGAGTGGAATGGGGTCCGAATGAGCCAGAGATAGAAGGGAAAGATTCAAGCAGTGGGAGGTAAAGCTGTCATGTTGTTAATTGATTAGCTCAATGGGAGCAGTACTTAATTTGTTTGCTATTTGTGCTGTTTATTACTATTATAAATGGTGGGAATTGGAATAAGTGGCCAATTATTCTTTTCCTGATTCCACTTGTTTCAGCTGTTGGTCTCTAAGAAGAAAATTATGACAATGGGGCTTTGATTAGCTTCACTCATTTTCACAATGACTGTGGTTATCATTCCCAGTTTCTTGAGTGGAGTCATTGTTTTAATTTGCATAAGTGGCTTTTGGATATGCAGAGATCCAATTAATTAAAAGCAAGATATCAATGGATATAGAAGAACAATTATCTCGATATGGCCAGACGTTAAAGAGAACAAATGTCTGACTGGAGAGTTTGCCAGCATTTCCACTGAGTTAATTCTAGCTGCCAAAGATTGATGGGAGGAGAACATAAAGAAAAGAAGAAATATAGATGGTCTTGGCCAAATGGTACTTCTGCAGCTTAGAAGCATGGTTGGGGAGGCGTGTCATTTTTTTTTTTTTTTCTAACCAAAATGTTTAAAACTAGAAAACCAACAGATTTTTGTTGTAAAACAACAACAACCTAAAACAATAAAATGGTGCATATGGTAGAAATGAAAAAACATCCCCTGTCCCCGCAACCTCCTACTTGCCTGGACCCGGTTAGTAACCACTGTTCATAGATTAGTGTGAATTCTTCCAGGTTGAAGATGTCCTTAATGAGATTCTATTCATTTTACAGAATCCATGACAGAACATGTTTCATCAAGGTAAACCTTGCCCTATTTTGTTATCTGATAAAGTCTACTTGATGATTCAGTTCATAGCTTGCTGGCTGGCTGAATGCTAAGATTGTTGCTGGCAGGAGGTGCTGTCCTGTTGGGACAGTAGACAGTGGGGATAAGAGAGGCAGGACAGAAAGCCAGGAAAAAAGGGTCAAGTGAAGGTTGAATACAAATGGCAGATGCCAGGTGTGAAACTAGGACAGGCTTGGCATTGGAGGCTTGGAAGTCCCCCTTCTCTGCCTTCACGTTCTCACTCCAATCCTAGTCACTCTAAACCCTGGCTGCTGAGTTTCACCCCCAGGCTTCTAAATTATTCTCCCAAAGGTCACCAAGGGACCATTGGGTCACCACATTGGATGACATTCTCTCAAATTTCATCTTCCTTAACCTCACTGGGTATATGACATTGCCACCAACAGTCCCCTTCACACATCTTCCTCTGTCCTTGGCTACAGTGACGATGTATTCTTCCAGTTCTTAACCTTCTCTGACTGTCCTGGCCCTGATTTCCATCCTGACTCTGCTCCTCTACCAGTTCTCAAATTGTGGGCATTGCCTACAGCTCTGTTCCTTTCCTGCTCCTCTTTTCTCTGCATTTCCTGTTTTTTGGATGTTTGATTCACGTCTATGTCTTCAACAATGATCTCTGTGAGGGAGATGCTGAAATATTATAAATATAGCTAGAAATAAAAAGAGGAATTTGGCCCCAATGTTCACTGGAGTTCTGATCTTCTGTTTTTTGTTACCTTCTCGACATGTCCCATGTCTATCTCAAACTCAGCAATTCTAAGACTAAACTTGTCCTCTTCTCCATCTGGCAGACTCCTCAGCATGGCCTAGAGCGGTCTTCATGATCTATCTCTGCCCACCTGTCTAGTCTCATCTCTTGCCCTCCTCCTACAAGCACCCTCTTTTCCAGTCATACCGAAATAACCACAGATGCATGACCATGCCCTGCTATCCTGTGCCTCTATGCTATAAATTATGTTTCCTCCACCCGAATTGCCCTTCTTCCTGGGCCTGGATTTTTCCCCCCCAGACAACACTTCTTCAATTCTCAAAACTTCTCTTGAGTATCACCTTCTTAAGGAAGACTTCCTTGAATTCTGGATCTGCTGCGCCTCTGCAGTCTCCTGTATCACCCCTGGAAACTCCTGTTATAGAACTTATCATACTATAGTGTGATTGGTTTCTTTGCTTGTATTCCTGACAACCTGTGAGCTCTTTGAAGGCAAGGACTATGTCTTTGGCCTCTGCACCCCCAGAGCCTAGAGAAATCCTTTACACATACTAAGTACTTAATACATACTGGATAAGTACGAGAACCAGCTTCCCCCTCCTGGCTTCTCTATTTTTGGTGATTGTAAAGTCATCTGACATTTAGATCTCTAACCCTGACATCTCACCCAACTCCAGAATCGTATCCTTCCTTTGCAACATCTCTGCTTGAATGTTCAGCAGGTTGATCAAAGATAACAGGTTCAAAGCAAAGCTCTTGATTCCTTTGCCCACTATTCCCTACCTCAGGAGGGCACAACTATTTATCAAACCACTCAGAGCGAAAACCTTGGAAGCATCCTGATTTCTCTTTTTTTCTTCCACGCTACATCAAATCCAAGAAAAAGATCCTGTAAGCCTTATCTTATCATATATTGGGAATCTGGCTGGTCTTTGTTTTCTCTAAAAATATCACATCAGTCCAAGGCATCATCATCTCTTGCCTGAACCCCTGTCGTACCCTCTTGCTGGTCTCTGTATGTCCACTTTTGTTCCTCTATGAATGATTCTTCCACACAATGACCAGAGGTCCCTAGTCTGGCTTATGAGACCATTCTAAATCTGGTCTTTTGTTATCCCTCTGGCCTCCAGATGCCTCTGTCCTGGTCACTTCCAGAAAGAGGACTCTGAATACACTATCTAAAAAAGAATCTCCTGACCCTCCATCCTCTCACCCTGATTTTTTTCTCTTTACGCCCTGATATTTTATATTTCTTTATATATCTATTGATGAACTCTTACCCCTAGTATGTAAGCTCCCTGAGGGTAAGGTGTTTGTCCGTCAAATTCTTTGCTGCAGCTCAGCATCTGGAACAGTTCCTGGCATCATAGTAAGAGCTCAATAAATGTTTGGCAAATGAACGAGTTATACTAGTTTGAAGGCTATAAGTCATCTTTGCTTTCCCACTGCCTTCCTTCCCGTGTATAGTCACCAAGTCCTTTAGAGTCTTCCTGATGTTAATTCAATTCAGATTTATTAATGTAAACTGATCGCCTTGCATTGTGTCTATCATTGAGCGACTTACTTCCCACAATTGCCGTATCAACTGACGTACTTGATGGGAAAAGAACTTTGTAAACTCTAAAGCACCGCACACATGTCGTTTGCCTTCCAGCGCCCCTGCGATGACACTAATTAACATTACTTCCACTTGAACCTCTAACTGATCTTCCTGCTTCCAAAATCTCCCCAGAAAATATATTCAAAACTCTGCTGCCAACTTAATTTTCTTAAAGCATTGTTATAATTCTGTTCCTCTCCTACTCAAAAGCTTTGACTGTCTTCCAACTTCTGACCAAATAATATACAAACTCCTTGGCTTGTAACCGAGATCCTCCCCAACCTTGCTCCAAATGGCCTTTTCACCCTCTCCCTCTATTCCCGCATTGAAGCTCCTGATGTTCAAGTCCATGTAGACCACTCAGTTCTCCCCAAGGACAGCTGCCTTTTCCCCTCTTCTTCACTCACAGTCTCCCTCTGGCAGGAACTCTTCCTAGACACCTTCCCCTGAAAAATTCACACCTGGAAGGGTCAGAGCAAATGAACCTCACGATACTGCCCTCCCAGTGTTTTTCTACTTCTAGGTGATTTTTCTCTACTCTCTGAATGTTAATAGCATTTAGTTCTTCCTATTGAGGGAGCACTCTTATTTCCAGAGATTTTAAACAAGCTAGAATATTTTTTAACAAGCTAGTTTTCCATTCTGAGTGTGTGTGTCTGTGTCCGTGCATGAGCGCATTTCTATTTAAAAGTGAACACTCCACATGTATCACAAAATTCCAAACCTGGAAAAATCCTCTGATGTAGCCTAATCTATAACTGTTTACATTTGAGGAAACTATGAACTACTTCAGTTAAATGAGATATTCCAAGTTACACACTAACTGGCAGAAGAGCTTGGGCCAGAAACTTGGTTTCCTGATTTCCAAATTAGTTCTCTTTCTACCACTCTACTTCATAGCACATTGCCAAGTTAGTACTAAAAATTCAATTCAAAAAATACTTATAAACTATTTCCATACATGCCCAGCACTGGCTTAGTGCTCTGGGATACAAAAGAAGTGTAAGAGAAGAGTCCTGCCCATGAAAAACTTTTGAGCTCACTGAGCAAACAAGGCACACCCACATGAAACAAATATATTCTATCTTACATTGTTATGTAATTATATGAGTGAAACAGAGCTGATAAATCTTCCTGTAATGACAGAATGATTCTTTATCTTTGCTGTTCAGTGGCCAGTATAGCCAAGCGTGGCTGCTGAGCACTTAAAATGTGGGTAGTGTTACTGTTACGAACCTGGGTTCTTGGACTACATTTCCTTAAAGGAGGAAGGAAGGAAAAGGATGCAAGGAACACTTTAAGTATCTCTCTCTTCTCTCACCATTCTTATTTGGGAGGTAGGGAAAGTTGAACGTCCACCTGTCCAAGCTTCTCTGATTCCCGCTCCCTTTCAAATGGGTCATGTGGCTATCTCTCTGGGATCTGCCTTTCAACAATCAGCATGCATCCGTGGCTCCCGCTTCTATATGGTAGACTTCAAAGACAGGTTTTCATCTTGCGGGATGCAGTGGCCTGCCTTTCTGAGTTGGCAGTGGGCGAAAGCCTCCATTTGCTACAGGATGAGCTCCATTCTCCAATCTAGCCTTGCTGAATTACAAATGTAATGTTTTGGCCTCTGTGCATTGGACTCTATTTCTTAATTGGTTCTGGACTTTGAAGAGAAGGAGCAATTAATTATCATCCTCCCTTAAACATCATCCAGATGACCTATTTGATGCGCTCTTCTATAGTACAGATTTTATAATCTTATTCAGATTTGTAACCCAAGATCGTAAGCATATAGAAAGAAGAGGCAATATTCTATACTGTTATTCTTCCTAAGTCTCTTTAGACTTCAGGTTCATGGGCCAGTATTTATTTGCACGGAGGTCGTAATGGGCTAATAAATCAGACACTAAGAAAAAAATTAAAAATAAAATACATATGATGAGAAATGGGATGTTTCCTGCAGGAATTCTGGCTGAAACTCAAGCTAGTTAAAATGTATGACAAATTCCCTATGTTATAAAGAGCAATGCTAGACACATTGCTGTAGGACTTACTGAGAGGTGAAGAAATGGATTCTTCAACTGTCCAGAGCTTCATCAACTCCATCAACCACCTTCAACTGTATAAGAAAAAGCTGGAGGATGATTTAGATGGGATTCATAGGTGTAAGAGCATCATGGCATTTTCCTGATCTTCAATCTGGGGTAAGAAAGGAGGGCTGTCCCCTTAACCCAAGTTAGAATGGTCCTTAAGGCAAACCTAGAAAAGAGGAAAGTCTTCGAGGAGGGAATATCGACATCCCACCCCATGAGGCTGGGGCCTTCCCCTTGCCTGGGGGGTCCTGAGGGTGGGAGTCTGGCCGGAGCTGTCTGAGACAGCAGCTGAAGACTGAGGGCAGGGACGACTGGCCAGGATTTCAAGAGGTTGTTAGAGAAGCATGTCTGAGTAACCCCACAGAAGGCATTCAGTTGCCTTAAGACAGTCATACCCAGAGTGATTATGAAGGCAATTATGTGAGAAAAATACAAGCTAGTTACATTAACACTCATGAAGTGCTTACCTAGTTCCAGGGTATGGATTATTTTATTAATCCTCACAACAACCCTAAGAAGTGGTACTTTGACTCCTATTTTATAGATGAGAAAATGGAGGCATGAAAAGTTGTTATTTGCTTAAGATCATAGAATGAACATGATTCTGACTGGTGTTGAAAGAAGCAGATCCTTGTATATATTACTTGGTTTTGATGCCATCTGTCTGTTCTTGATACCTAAATTTAATATTTCCAGCTCTAATCTCTCTCTCTCTCACTCTCTCTCTCTCTCTCCCCCCTGAACTCAGGCTTGTATATCCAACTGCTTATGTGATAGCCCCATTTGGGTATTTAATAGGCAATGGAAAATAATATATACAAAACGAAAACTCTTGATTGAAACCTGTCCCTATCTCACTCTTTCCCATCTCAGCAGCTTCAGCCAGATCCTTTCCATCCCCCTCCCTTACTGAGTGTAGAACTCGAATCCACTGACTTCTTTCCATTTCTTCTGCCACTTTCTTAGTCCAAGCCACTATCACCTCCTGCCTTTACTCTTTCCTCCTTAATCCACAGGAGACAGAAAATTCTCATTCCCTTCATTGGTCTTGCATTTGTCTGAGAATAAAAGTCACACTCTGTACTATGGAGCCCTGCAAGGCCTGGCTTCTCCTGCTCTCACGCTTTCCCCATTTCTCACTGGACTTCAGCAGCACCACCTCTGTTCTGCTCCCCAGGAGCCCGGGCATTTGCACGTGCTCTTCTTTCTGCCTAGAATGCTCTTGTCCCATCATTTTGTGTGGGTAGATCATCCTCCTCTTTAGAGCTCAACTCAAAGGTCATCTACTCATTGTTATTCCTGGTTACTCCATCTCTCTTCCCTGTTTATTTTTTCATAGCCCTCCATATAATTGGTAATTATTTTGTGCATTCTTTTTTTGCGTTGTTTTTTGGAGGCATTCATTTCCACCTCCTCCCTACAACTAGGAAGTAAGCCGCCTGAAGAAGGGACCTTGCTTACCTTCTTCTTCATCACTGTATTCCCAGAATCTGGCATATCGCCTCATGTGTAATAGGTGCTCAAAAAATGCCAGTTAAGTAAAGGAATGAAAATTTCAGGAAACGTTTGTTGTATGAAAGAATAAAGAGAGAACCATGTATCGGATGTCATATACTGGATATGGTGGAGTTCTGACCTGGTGGGAGTGGGAGGTATGCTGGGGGAGCACATAGTCATCATGATTAGGACCACTGTCTCTTTTGGAGGCAATGAAAAAGCACCACCACTCACCTATACTTATTCCTGTGTTCAGACAATATTTATTATTTTCTGATGTTCTAAGCACTAGTTTAGTGGCCAAAGATACAATGACATAGGCACAGTCCCTGCCCCCAAAACTTGTGGTGTAGCGTCCTACAGTAGACGAGAGCAGGGAAAAGTGGGGAAGGGGCAGGAATGGAGCAAGTCTCCAGTAACTCATTGACTTTATAATGTCCCCAGGAAGTTGAACGTTCAGATTTTTTCATCTCAAATACAATGTAAAAGAAAAACACAGAAAGAGCCTGTAAGGGATAGCAAAATGCCCACCTTTTAAAGACAAGAATGACCACTGAGAAACTGGAGCAGAACTTCATCTAGATATCAGTTAGATTAGTTGGTATGAGGGTGACACTTCTCTAACATGAAATCTGTAAGTTGTCAATCCTAAAGCTGAAAGTTAGAGCTCAAGATACTTTGAGCCATTTAGAAATTACAACTGCCCTATGATTCAAGACTTCTGCCAATGTCCACTCCTTATGAAAGGGAACAAGGAGCAATGGAGAAGGCAGTGGAAAAGTTGGAACTGAAAAACATGGATGAGAGTTCTTGCTTTGTTCCTGCCAGCTCATTCGCCTTAAGGATGTTACTTAATCTTTTCCAGTCTCAGTTGACTCATCTATATATTGGGGATGAAAAAGGCATATATCTTATGATATTGTTGTAGATTAAATGAGCTAAACCATGTAAAGTGCTTACCATAATGCCGGTCACCTAGCACACAGAGTAATGTTAGGTAATATTAACATGATTTTGGGGGAAATTATTATAGTAGCACCTAAGTCACAGGGTTGTCATGAGGAGTAAATGATGTGTGTGTGTGTGTGTGTGTGTGTGTGTGTGTGTGTATGTAAATACCTATCACAGTGCTTGGAACATGGTAAGGCTCAATAAATAGTTGTTGAAGAGGCTAATGTATTGGAAAAGCCGTGAAGTATAGATTGCTATAAAAATGCTTCTGGTTTTTATTATTTATTTTCTCAACAAAAATAGACTGAGTAACTAAAAGCCTTTGTATGAAAAAAAATGCTCAAAACTTCCCCATCCAACTAGGTATGATATTTAGAATATTTAGCAGTCAGGAGGCCATGCATGCCGACCAATCAGAATGGATGCTGGCAGTAGCTGCAGAGAGTGGGATTCCAAGGGTTCCCACTCTGCCAGGCACTATCCTTTTAACTAGAAACTGTGAGAAGGCCTTGGAGGACCCCAAGGAGGGACCAGAGGGAAAGAAGAGGGGTCTGGGGTGGAGAGGTTTGCATAGGGTAGTAGCCATTTTCTAACAAGTACAAAACAATTTTGCTATGGACCTAGAGGGTATTATGCTTAGTGAAGTAAGTTGGACAGAGGAAAAAAAATACTGAATGTTATCACTTATATGTGGAATCCAAAAGATAAGACAAACAGAAACAGACTCACAGATATAGAGAACAGACTCTGGATACCAAGTGGGGAGAGGGAAGGAGGAGAGGTAAAATAGGAGTAGGGGAGGCACAAATTACTATGTATAGAATAGATGAGCAACAAGGATATATTGTACAGCATAGGGAAATATAGCCATTATTTTGTCATAATTTTAAAGTGAGTATAATCTATAAAAATATTGATTCAGTATGCTATACATCTAAAACTAATATGATATTGTCAATCAACTACATTTCAATAAAAATTTTCACTTATTTAATATCTGAATCGGCTGTGTTTGTGCCTACATTCTGATGCAGCTCTGCCCCCTAAACTACACCCTTTGTGAACTGGAGTTGAAAGGAGAGAGAATACATCCTATGTATACTGTTCTCCCGTTCACTTCCCATCCTAAACTAGGGTTTGTTTGCTTGTAAGTAATGTTCTGTTAAAGAGCTGGGTCAAAGAAAAGACTCTGAGAACTCAGCATCAGGAAAAGGGTGTGAGAGTTCTGTCAGGGATCTGTAAAAGGCGGTCTGTTTTTGGTAACATGTGGGTGAGCTGCCAATTGCATCATCCCTAGCTGTTGCTGCTCTTGATAATACATTATTAGTCATCTTTATTCCAACAAAATCCTCATCACTCTCTATAGATTTGATGTTGAATTTCGAATCCACTTTAGTAATGATATTTATAACTGGTACGTTAGAAACCCTGCATTATTTGAAGAAAGGTGACTTATTTGAAGATCAGAGGGAAGGTTGGGGAATAAACTAACTTCAAGTCACTATTTTTTTAAAAGTGCTACTAAGGAATTGAGCCTTAACGTTCCTCTGTATAACTCTTTTTTAAAAAATTAATTAATTAATTAATTAATTTTATTTTTGGTTGCATTGGGTCTTTGTTGCTGTGCCCAGGCTTTCTCTAGTTGCGGCGAGCGGGGGCTACTCTTTGTGGCAGTGTGCGGACTTCTCACTGCGGTGGCTTCTCTTGTTGTGGAGCACAGGCTCTAGGCGTGCAGGCTTCAGCAGTTGCGGCTCCCGGGCAGGCTCTAGAGCGCAGGCTCAGTAGTTGTGGCGCATGGGCTTAGTTGCTCTGAGGCATGTGGGATCTTCCCAGACCAGGGCTCGAACCCGTGTCCCCTGTATTGGCAAGCGGGTTCTTAACCACTGTGCTACTGGGGAAGCCCTGTATAACTCTTTTAAGATCTATATTGATATATTAGACATCATGAAAAGTCTGTGGCCTCTGTTTTGGAGTTTGGAAAATATAGTTAGTGAGAGATATGGAGGAGGGACCACAAATCTTTATGTTCCTTTCCAAGTGAAAGAAGTTTGAAAAGGCCGTATAAGCTGATTAGCACAAATGACTTCCATAATTCACCTACTGGAGAGCTTATGTGAAAGCACTTTTTATAAAGTGTATTAGCCAGGATTCTCCAGAGAAATAGAACCAACAGGATGTTTCTGCCTCAATCTCAATCTCTATATCTAACTTTATATCTATCTATCTACCTATTATCTATCTATCTATCTATCTATCATCTATCTAAGAGATTTCTTTTAAGGAATTGGCTTATGCAGCTGTGGAGGCTTGAGGAGTCTAAATTCTGATGCGGTAGACCAGCAAGCTGGAGACCCAGGGAAGCACTGCAGTTTGAGTCCAAATGCAGTCTGCTGGCAGAACTCCTTCTTTCATGGGTGAGACCAGTCTTTTTCTATTAAGACGTTCAACATATTGGATGAGGCCCACCCACATTATGGAGGGCAATTTGCTTTACCCCAAGGCCACCAATTTACCTGTAAATGTCATCCAAAAAAATACCTTTGCAGAAACATCAAAAATAATGTTTGACCAAATATCTGGGAATTGTGACCCAGCTAAGTTGACGCATAAAATTAACCATCACATAATGTACTGTGAAGAATGACCAACTTTTTTGTTGTTCTTTACCTATTTGTAAGAGAGAGCTGCCAAGATGGCAAAACAACAGCTATCTGAGGAATAGCTGCAGGTTGAGATGTTAAACCGGAAAGAAGAAGACTTAGGGACATATGTATAGTAATACAAAGATAGTAACACATCGGTGTTCTCACCACCCAGAGATATACAATGTGTGGATAAAATACATATATCTTATATACCTTGTGCATTTTCAAAATACTCAAATGCCTGCATGTGAAAGGCAAAGAGCAGAACCGGGACTCTCAAAGGAGATGAATTTTGACTCAAGACTAATTGGAACCATTAATAAATGATGACTTCTGATCAGAGCTGGTCCCTCATTCCTGACCTTCTGTGGTGAGCTTACTTTCAATTCTTCCCAGTGGCTGTCACAAAGTTTTCTCTTTTCTTTCCCTCACCCCCGTCCACTTTATTTCCCTCAGTGCAGAGACAAAAGGCCACCAATTCTGTAGCATTCTTCTCAAACACCCCTATGTTTAGATCTTCTTTATTTATATCTCATTGAATGGGTTTCCTGCATTTTCCCCAAGGCCTGTTTGCCTGCTTGTGTGCTTCGCTCTATCCTTTCTACCTTCTCCAGGTCTTTGCTCATTTGGTGAACATACAATTCTTTAGAAATAAATATGTGAGGTGCTCTGCACTTAATATTTTGTAGCAGTTAGGCTTTTTTTGTCTCAATGTCTGCTATGCTAGGTTTATGGCTGACAGAATTTATATGTAAACCAGATAAGTGAGATTATCTATCTGCCTATCTATCTATCTATATTTTTTTAAACAAACAATTTTTATTGAAGTATAGTTGATTTACAATGTTGTCAGTTTCTGGTGAACAGCAAAGTGATTCAGATATATATATATATTTTTTCAGATTCTTTTCCATTATAGGTTATTACAAGATATTGAATATAGTTCCCTGTGCCATACAGTAGGTCCTTGTTTGTTTATCTATTTTATTCCTTACAAATTCTTTTTATTTTTTGGCTGTGCTGCGTGGCTTGTGGGATCTTAGTTCCCTGACCACGGATTGAACCCAGGCAACAGCAGTGAAAGCCCAGAATCCTAACCACTAGGACACCAGGGAACTCCCCCTATCTATCTATATTTATATGCTTGGACTAGTGCGAGAATGAGGATGACAGAAAGAAAAGCAGATGTATAAAAATACAGAACAATAAAGTGTGAAACATTTGTAGGTGGAGAACCTAAGAATACTTTGCTATTAGTACTATTAGTACTGAATCTTCAATGCATTCTAGTACAGAAAGCATGGAGTCTGGTGACCAGAATGCACTTATCATGCATTAAAGGCAAGTTGCAGAAAATAGCTACATTGACACAATGACTAGGTCTCCTCCTTGCCATATCTCCCTACCCCCACAGCTGGGCCTGCTATCTTGTTTATCTTAAGGTATAACTTATGTAAAAAATACCCCCCTTTTAAATGCACAATTTGAGGAGCTTTGAAATATATATACAGTTATGTAATCACTAGCACACTCAAGATATAGTTTTGATTCCATCACCCCAAAAAGTCCCCTCATGTCCCTTTGCATTCAATATCCCCTACTCCCAATCCCAGGAAACCACTGATCTGGGTTCTCTTAGTGTTATGGACTACATGTTTGTGTCTCCCCAAAATGGGTATGTTGGAACCCTAATACGTGGGGCCTCTGGGAGATAATTAGGTCTTGAGGGTGAGGCCCACATGATGGAATTAGTGCCCTTATTAGCAAGCTCTCTTCTCTCTCTACCATGTGAGGATGGTAAGAAGATGTGTTTCTGTAAGCCAACAAGGGGGCTCTCACCAGACAGCAGATCTGCCTGTGCCTTGATGTTGGACTTGCCAGGCTCAAAAACTATGAGAAATAATGTTTGTTGTTTAAGCCACCCCTTCTATGGTATATTTGTTATAGTAGCCTGAGCTGATTAAGACACTTAGTATAGACTAGTGTTGCATATTCTAGTATGGAATCACATATTAGTTTTGACTGCTTAAATAAATGGTGCCATACAGTATTACTGTTTTATGTCTGAATTCTTTTCCTCAACATAGTATTTTTGAGATTCATCTATGTTGTTACACGTATCAGTAGTTTGTTCCTTTTTATTCCTTAGTGGTATTTTATTGTATAAATATACCAAAATCTGTTTATCCAATCAAATCACACGTTTGGGTTGTTTCCAATGTTTGGCTCTTATGAATAAAGCTACTATGAACATACATGTGTATGGACATATATTTTAATAATATTTGGGGTGGGATACATAATCAGGAGTGAGAAGATAAGTATATGTTTAACTTTATAAGAAATTGACAAACTGTTTTCCACTGGCAATATTGCTTCATATCTTCTTGCCAGTCTTAAAATTTATCCATTCTAATAGATGTATAGTTGTATTTTATTTTGGCTTTAATTTTTTGCATTATCCTAATGATTAATGATGTTGCTTGTCTTTTCATGCGTTTATTGGGTATTCATACATCATTTTCTTTCGTGAAGTGTCTGTTTAAACCTTTACGCATTTTTATTTTATTCATCTTTTATTATTCAGTTGTAAGAATTCTTTTTTTTTTTTTTAAATTATTATTTATTTATTTATTTTTGGCTGTGCTGGGTCTTCGTTTCTGTGCGAGGGCTTTCTCTAGTTGTGGCAAGCGGGGGCCACTCTTCATTACGGTGCGCGGGCCTCTCACTGTCGCGGCCTCTCTTGTTGCGGAGCACAGGCTCCAGACGCGCAGGCTCAGTAGTTGTGGCTCACAGGCCCAGTTGCTCCGCGGTATGTGGGATCTTCCCAGACCAGGGCTCGAACCTGTGTCCCCTGCATTGGCAGGCAGACTCTCAACCACTGCGCCACCAGGGAAGCCCCAAGAATTCTTGATATATTCTGAATTCAAGTACTTTGTCAGATACATTCATTCCAAATATTTTCTCCCAATCTGTGGCTTGTCTTTACATTTTCTTAATAGTGCCTTTTGAAGACAAGTTTTTAATTTTATTAAAGTCAAATTTATCGATTTTTCTATTATAATGCATACTTCTGTGTTCTACCTAAGAGATCTTTGCCTATCCCCAAAGTTGCGAAGATTTTCTTTTATGCTTTCTTATAGAAGTTTTTATAGTTGTAGCTTTTATGTTTACATCTCATCTATTTTGAACTAGTTTTTATGTATGCTGTGAGCTAAGACCTGAGGTTAATTTTTTGTGTATGGATATTCAATTGTCCAGCACCATTTATTGAAAAGACTATTCCTATTGATTTATCCTAGCATTTTCAGCAAAAATCAATGGACCATATATGTTTGCATCTATTTCTTAACTCTCCATTCTGTTCCATTGATTTCTGTGTCTATCTTTGCACCACTATCACACTCTCTTGGTTACTGACGCTTTAGAGTAAGTTTGAAATTAGGTAATGTCAGTTCTCCAGGTTTGTTCTTTTGTTTCAAAATGGTTTTGGCAATTCTAAGTCATTTAGATTTACAAATAAACTGTAGAATCAGCTTGTAAGTCTTTAAAAAATCTGCCTGCTGCAATTCTGATTGGTAGAATTGACATCTTAACAATACTGAGTCTTCTAATCTGTGAATATGGCTCTCCATTAATTTAGCTCTCCTTTAATTTCTCCCATCAATATTTTGTATTTTTCAAGGTATAGATCTTATATATACATATATTTAAATTTGTTATTAACTAGTCTGTGTTTTCTTTTTTTAATTATTGAACACTTCATTTTAATTATTATTTATTTATTTATTTTTGGCTGTGTTGGGTCTTCGTTTCTGTGCGAGGGCTTCCTCTAGCTGCGGCAAGCGGGGGCCACTCTTCATCGCGGTGCGTGGGCCTCTCACTGTCGCGGCCTCTCTTGTTGCGGAGCACAGACTCCAGACACGCAGGCTCAGTAGTTGTGGCTCACAGGCCTAGTTGCTCCGCGGCATGTGGGATCTTCCCAGACCAGGGCTCGAACCCGTGTCCCCTGCATTAGCAGGCAGATTCTCAACCACTGCGCCACCAGGGAAGCCCTAGTTTGTGTTTTTTGATGCTATTATAAATGGCTTGTTTTAGAAGTTTCAGTTTCCATGTGTTTGTTGCTAATATAAAGAAGTATGATTGTACACTGGCCTTTTCTAAAACCTTGCTAACTCCATTTAATTAGTTCTGTCAATTTTGGCATGTTTTTTTAGATTCCTTAGAGTTCTCTATGTATGATTCCCTTTAAAATCAGCTCCATATCCCTGAATGCTTTCCTTTGAGAGCTGGACTACTATCCTATTTCTTCGAATCTGTTGTCTCTCTCTGTCCTCTGTGTCTGGACCTTGGCTCATTTTCTTTTAGCCTCTGACTTCACCAGTTCCTCTGAGGTTGGAGTCTGTCGTTGTCTTGGTGGGAATGCCTTACTCTCACTCAACTCTAGCGCTAACCTCGAGAATCCTAACTTCCTTCCTAGACACTTCTGGAATGGGGGATCATTCCACATTCCTTAGTATCATAACCTCTAAAAACATGGAATATGGAAGATGATTATAGGGTGATACAGAGTTGGAACAATTAAAGAAGAAAATAATCACTGGAGAGAGACCAGCACTGTTCACCAAGCACTGTTTACAAAGAGTTTTACCAATGTGCCGCCAACTGAACAAAAAATGCACAACGTAAAAGTTGTGAGTTATGTTTTATTCGGCAGATTTTCTGCGGACTTCAATCCCCAGACAGGACTCTCAGATTGCTCTGAGGGACTGCCCCAAAGATGTAAGGGTGGAGCCAGGATATAGAGGAGTTTGCAACAAAAACCAGGTGGTCGGAACATCAAAAGATGACTGTTAATTAAAGAAAACCAGACATCACAAGTTAATGAATTTAGTGCTTTTCTGTGTGTGGGAAGATGCAAAAGTTTGGACTCATTGAAATCATTCCTTTGATATGCACCTCAGCTATCTAGGGCCAGTATCCTGTTTTTTTCCATCCTAAGTTTCCTCAGGGTGCATCCTTGGGGGTGGCTGCAGCGGCTGAGGGTTTGATGGCAGGCATCCTATTTCCATCCTGAGACGGCTTGATGGCTGCAACATCCTCTGTTTACTGATGTGGCAGATGTGATTCTTGGTCCACAGTGCAATGAAGTGGATTGAAATATAGTGCTGATAGAGCTATGTATGGTCCAATTATGCCATGTAATAAGCAATTATAAATCCTTAGTGCAATCTACACTAAGAGTATGTTTCCCATGCATCTGGGGCAAACTGGCTGATCTAAGCTGGCCATGGCTGGTACAGCTGGTGGGGTGTAGCTCTACTCCACATGTCTCTCATCTTCCAACAGGCCAGCCTGGGCACACTCTCACGGTGATGACAGAGGCACAAGAGAGAGCAAGCCTCAGTGTGCAACCCCTTTTCAAGCCTCTGCTTGTGTCACAGATGCTAACATCCACAGGCGAAATTACTCGGTTAAGCCCAAGGTCAAGGGGGTACAGCAGAGCGCCCTGCTCCTGTAGGAGGGCACTTCAAAGTCACATGGCAAAGAGTGTGGGTGCAGGGAAGGGTTAATAATGGGGCTAAAGGTAACTACTACATTGCCAGAAACTCACTGGGTATTATTTGTAGATGCATTTGAGTATGCTCAAATTTGTGGTTGAATAAACCACATGAATTCTCAATCAATGGTACGTGTTCAGATACCTTCAAAAAATCTGGAGCCAATAACGCGTGTTTTATGAAGTTCTGATTTAGCCCCTTCAGAGGTTATTTTCGATATCTGAAATTAGTAAACACTAATTAACTGTTACTTACCATTTTGGTACCCAGAGCCAAAAAACCAACTATCTTCCACAGAGACATCAGAGTAGTTAAAAAAATCCACACATGAAGTACTTAAGGCACTGTTTGATCTTTTGGTCCATCAGTGTTGGTTATTTGTATTATCATTTTCTGAAACTTAAATATTATCATGACACTTCCCTGCTAATCCTTCCTGTGGCTTCATCTTGCCTGAAACTCTGGTTCTCAATCTTCAGTTTGCCTCATGATCACCTGGGCAGCTTGATAAACATGCATAATTCTGCATTCCATTCCTATAGATGCTGACTCAGTAGATCTGGGATGGGCTCAGAAATCTTTATTTCTACAAGTGCATAGATCATCAGAATGAAAGTGGTACTTGCATCACACTTGGAGGCCCATGGACCCACAGGAAAAAAACTCCAGGCTCGTAAGCACTGCACACAAGTTGCTCTTCTGAAGCCTTATCTCCAACTGCATAAAGCTTTAACATTTACTAAATGAATGAAAAGTTGGAATGACACAGCTGTTCTTTGCTTTCTGAAGAAGCCGTCTTTCAAGTCACCTTATGAGTGCCTTCTCAATTTTAAGCATCCCTAGGAAGGGGCACATTATCTTTTTTTTTTTTTTTTTTTTCTTGTTTAGGTATATAAATGTCATCAGTCCCATTGTCCTTCATTCCTCCAAGCTGTTTTGCAACACAGGAAGCTACATTTCCCAGGCTCCCTTGCCCTCTGGTTTCCTGAAGTTTTGGCCAGTGGGAAACATTGGTGGAAACTGGAAGATGGAAAGGGGAGAATAGCCAGGTATTTCTCCCCTTTTTCTTCAGCTCCCCTACCAAACGTGGTAGCTCTACCACCTGCAATGCCTCTTCCGTGGTCCCACCTCTTACCGGGCAGTTACCACCATGCTTCCCCACCATTTGGACCCTAGGACCATGTCATTCCAACGTTCCCCCAGCCCAAGTGCTGATGTGGATTCTTGCTGTCAATAATATAATAGTCAGTCTTCTGTGTCAACCAGGCTATAGTACCCAGTTATTCATCAAACACTAATCTAGGTGTTGTTGGGAAGGTGTTTTATAGATGTGATTAACATCTACAATCAGTTGACTTTAAGTGAGAAGGTGATTATCAGTAATGTAGGTGGGCCTGATCCAAGGTGCTTCAGGAGAAAGGGCTTAAGAACAGAAGTGAGGTTTCCCTGAGGAAGAAGACATTTTGCCTGTGGTCCTGTGGACTGCAGTATCACCTCCTGCCCAAGTGTCTCCAGGCTACGCTTGTTGACAGCTGGCCTTATGGATTTTGGAATTGCCTAGCCAACCACCACAGCAACATGAGCTAATTCCTTATAATACATAACATACGTTATATTATCTCTTTATCTATCTATCCATCTAATATGCTGGTTCTGTTTCTCTGGCAGAGCCCTGACTGATATAGATTATCTCTGGGTTATCTTTCCACTCTCTGAGCCTTCCCTGATACAGCATATTTGAAAGAAGCTTTTTGAAAGACATTGTTTAGAGACTATGCCAGTATTACCTTAAAAATTGATGTGTGTCATAGATCAGTGGAACAGAATAGAGAGTCCAGAATTAAACCCACACGCTTATGATCAATTAATCTGTGACAAAGGAGGCAAGAATACACAATGAGGAAAAGACAGCCTCTTCAATAAGTGGTGCTGGGAAAACTGGACAGCTACATGTAAAAGAATGAAATTGGAACATGTTCTCACTCCACACACAAAAATAAATTCAAAATGGATTAAAGACCTAAATGTAAGACCAGAAACCATAAAACTCCTAAAAGAAAACATAGGCATAACACTTTTTGACATAAATCGTAGCAATATTTTTTGAATCTTTTAAATTAAAATAAATAAAATCAAATAAACAAATGTGACCTAATTAGGCTTAAAAGCTTTTGCACAGCAGAGGAAACCATAACAAAGTCAAAAGACAACATACAGAATGGGAGAAAATATTTGCTAATGATATGACTGATAAGGGATTAATTTCCAAAGCATGTAAATAGCTCATAAAATTCAACATCAATAAAACAGACAGCCTGATTTAAAATGGTAAGAAGACCTGAACAGACATTTTTCAAAAGAAGACATGCCCAACAGGCACATAACAAGATGCTCAGTATCATTATTCATCAGATAAATGCAAATTAAAACCACAATGAGATGCCACCTCACACCTGTCAGAATGGCTATCATCTAAAAGAACACAAATAACAAACGATGGCAAAGACGCAGAGAAAAGGGAACCCTCCTACACTGTTGATGGGCATGTAAATTGGTGCGGCTACTGTGGAAATAGTATGCTGGTTTCTCAGAAAACTAAAAATAGAACTACCATATGACCCAGCAATTCCATTCCTGGACATAAATTCTGAAAAAAATGAAAGTACTAACTCAAAATGATACATGCACCCCTATGTTTATAGCAACACTATTTACAATAGCCAAGACACGGAATCAACCTTATTGTCCATCGACAGATGAATGAATAAAGAAGATGTGGTGTATATATACAATGGAATACTACTCAGCCATAAAAAGTGAATGAAATGTTGCCATTTGCAACAACAGGATGGACTTGGAGGGTATTATGCTAAGTGAAATAAGTCAGACAGACAAAGACAAATACTGTATGATATCACTTATATGTGGAATCTAAAAAATAAAACAAACTAATGAATATAACAATAAGGAAACAGACTCACAGATATAGAGAACAAACTAGTAGTTACAAGTGAGGAGAGGGAAGGCGGAAGGGCAAGATTAGGGTAGGGGATTAAGAGGTATAAACTATTACGTATAAAATAAATAAGCTACAAGGATACATAGTACAACCCAGGGAGTATAGCCAATATTTTATAATAAGTATAAATGGAGTATAACCTTTAAAAATTGTGAATCACAACTTGAAAAAAATTTTAAAAATTGTGAATCACTATGTTGTACACCTGTAACATATAACATTGTACAGCCTATATCTCAACAAAAAATTGATGTGTGTATATAATTAATGTCTGAGGAGAATTTTATGATTTATAAAGTACTAACACAAGTTCTATCATATAACCATTGCTCCTCATTTTATATCCCAGTGAGTTACATATTATAATGCTACATTTCAAGGAAGACAAGGAATCTCAGAAAGGTTAAATAATTTGACCCATGTCATGTATGTGGGAGATGGAGGAGTTGTGGTTTCAGCTCTGGTCCCTGACATCAAATCAAGTACAATTTCCAGCACTCCTTGTGGCCCCATGAATGTTGGTGACATGAATGACCACAGAGTGCGGTATTTGAGAACACGGACTATCTGTGTGGATGTGGGCAACTTATTTACATTCTCTGGGCCTGGTTTTCATACCTATAAAATAATAGTAGAATCTATTTCGCAAGTAGATTTTGAGGACCAGAGGAGATAATGTATATAAAAAGCTAGAAAAATACTTGGCAGTGGCATGTAATAATTCCACAAGAAAAGTTAGCTATTATAACTTTAGCAATATATGTAATTTGATGCTATAAGTCATTTGCACTGAAAACATGCTTGATGAATGGTCATTATTAGCTTTGTGTGGTTAGGGGGGTGGTAGCTGCCCATGAACAATCTGTTAACAGTCTCTAACAAGGTAAAATTTGGGAACTTTTATAGCAATTTTACATTGCTCCAGTATCTGAGAACCTAATTGGTGAACTCATTTTATTTCTATGGTATTTAAGAAATATATCAGTCTGTGACGGGTTGGGGAAGGAAGTTTCTTCATCCCAGATAGTTTGAGAAGCACTGATAAAAGGAAGCACAGTCTCTCAGCTCGGGGAACCCCAAAGATTGAAGCCATGAAGTCAAGAGGAAAGGGAGAAGTAGAACTGGGGAGCCAGGAGAGAGGCGCTTCATTTGTCTTCAGTGGACACAGATATCCGGTATGGTTTAAAGCAGGGCCACAAACTGAAACTCCCAGTTGGGCAACAAAGATGAGTCATAGGACCTGAGTCTAAAAAAAAGTCCACTTTATTTTGATAGGAAACATGTAGGAACATTTTTCTTATTGTTTTCAAACTATATGTCCTTTCCACTTTTCATTGTCTCAATTTTTGATAGAAACGTGTCATAGAAATAGTTCAATTTCAACTCTATCCTGAAAAAAAAACCAGTGCAAGTTTGATAATGAATGATAAACCAACCTAACCAAGTGTGGCAGACAGAAGTCTAAGATTCCCACCTCATGTTGTGCATGCCCTGCATAATCCCTGGGCCTGGCACTGTGATGGGACATCACCCCCATGAGTAGCTTATATCACAGAGTGGACTTGGCTTCAAGGATGGGAGAATAGCTTGGGTGGGCCATCCCTAATCAGGTGAGTCCTTAAAGGGGACTGAGCTCCTCCTGGAGAGATATCCGGGGCGTGAGTGGGGTTTGGTGCATGATAAGTGCTCCACTTCTGGCTTTGGACATGGAGGGGGTCACGTAGTAAGGAATGCAGGCAACCAACAGGAATTGACAGTATCCCTGCTCAGAACCAATAGACAAACAGGGAACACAGGTCTACAACCACACAGGACTGAATTCTAGCACAACCACGTGGCTTGGAAGACGATGGGAAAGCAGGCTGGCTGACACATGGACGGTAGCTTTGTAAGATCGTGAGTAGAAAATGCAGTCATGCTGTGCCCGGGCTTCTGACCACAGAGCTGTGAGCTGACATACGGGTGCTGTTTTAAGCTTCTAAGTTTGTGCTCATTGTTGTGCGGCAATAGAAAACTAACATAGTTAGGAAGCAGACACCAGAGTCAGAGCAAATGGGAGACTCTGGAGGGCTCTAGTTTGGTTAAAAGGGGTGGCCACCACTTGATGCCAACCTCTTGTTGCATGTGAAAATAGGGACTCAGTGTTGGCAGATCTGTATGCTCTAGAGAAGCCAGGAATCTGGATTTTTGTATGAAACATCTCGAATTTTAACATGGGCAGTTCTTCACACACACACACACACACGTCCCACACACACACACATGCATGCACTTCAGGTCAAGAAAACCATATTCATTCCCTGAATCTATAGAATGCCAGTTTGCTACCTATGGCCTTAAATTTCTCACTTGTGCTGGTATGTTTCCTTAGAGTTAAAATTTCGATTTTCTTTTCTAGATCATTAATTGCCAAGTAAAATTCAAGATCTGACTTTGAGAAAAGCTTCATTATTACTTCCTGTTGGTATCTATTGACAGCTCTCTTTGCTTAGAGGTGCGTTTTTATTTCCTTTGGTTAAATGTTAATGAAGAAAAGATGTCTCAGAGAATCCAACCCTTCTCTCCATCATACTTTAGTTTCAAGAATTTTTACCTAAAATGGAATCTGTGAATGTGTAGAGTACAATAATGCCTCTAAATGATCCACTGTCCTTTCAAATTAACCTGAAAAAGCACTGAAGTTCTTTCTGTTTTAGAATCTTTGTGAGGCTGACCATTTGTTATTAAAGTAGCTTTTCACAGTTTTATTATTTACTACCTTGTAATATCATTATTTATTATTATATGCTGCCACCTAGTGACATAGCAGAAGGGCTGTGCTGGTGATTTCAGATTTTGTGCTTTTTGTATCTGAATTTTGGTGAGTATTGTGATTCTCCCAAATTATAGAACGCTTTAGAGTGAAAACATTGGTATAGGTTAGACTTCCTAGGAAACAGAGGGTCTATATAATATGTACATTCTTAGTCTTTTTTTTTTAAACAGATATAGTTACTCAGATTCTTGGAGGTCTAAAATAAAATTCAAAGGCATGTTATATGTTTACAGTGTTTTATCCTTACGTATAACTTGCTATGTTTTGAAAGTTGTCATGTTTCATTTCTTAGAGATGTAGAGTTCACAAAAAAAGGGGGATTTCCTGGGAAAACAAGTCATCGTCCGTTTTGAGTGTTTGTTTAAAGAAAAGAGTTCTTGCTCCACCAGGCTCCACCCTAGTAAGTAAATTCTCACCTCCCTGCCCCTCCCATCATTCCCCTTCACTGCACCATTTTGTGCCCAGTTCTGGGAATTTGTCTGTTTACTTTCTCAGCAAAGTACTGAACATTTGAAATTTCCAATATGTGAAAAGTGGGTCACCTATGTATGCAATAAGATTCATGGATTCATAGCATTCCCTCTGCTAGAAATGACCTCAGACTTAAAAAAAAAATGTACCTCCCTCTCTTTATAGACAAAACACCCACCCAGATGGGCCGTGTGGTTTTCTCTGGGCCCAGAGCTTCTTCACGGCAGAGCTGAGATGAGGCTGAAGTGTCTTAATGGCCACTGAGTGTCCTAGACACTAGGACATGCTCCTTGTCTTGATAAGAGAGTTCGATAAGGCTGAGCTGGGATGGAGAGGAGATGCCATTCAATGGCAGGGGCAGGAGGACCCCAGTCAGGAGGGGGAACCTCAGCTCTGGAGCGTGTGGGATGGTCTGCAGCCAATGAAGAAGTGTTTATCAGCAAACTCTTATTCACCCAGCCTGTGGGGTCTCACCCCGTGCCTGTTCAGGTCATGCAGGGCAAGGAGAGACAAGACTGAAATGATTGGTGTGTGTCTACCCTTCCTCATCAGAGGGGCTGGCCAAAGCGGAGGAGTGCTGAGCTCAGGGGCAGACAGCTGGCTTGAATGGGGTTGAGCCTGAACCTTGACTCAGTGGGGTTGAGTCAATCTTCCTTGACTCTCCAAACCCCTTTTTCTATATAAGCCAAGAGAAAAAAGAAGCTGCTATAGCAATATTATTATACTATCACTATTCACTAATGATTGCTCATTATTAATCAACCTAATTATTACTAGTAATTGTTAATCATGGATATTAGCTTAATTGCATGTTAATAATTAGTATACTATTACTAGTTATTAACTGTTACTAATTATTAATTAACCTAATTATTATTAGTAATTATTGATTATTAATATTGGCTTAACTGTATGTTAATAATTAGTATTAACTTTTTCATAGTGGTAAAATCAATGTTAGAGATAAGGAAGATCACCACATAAACAAAAACAACCCACCAGGAAAACTGAACAGTTCTGAACTCATCTGCGTCTAACAACATTGTTTTCAAAATATTTTTAAAAACCTTTTAAGGAGAAATGGGTATATTTCTACTAATGGCAAGAAAGCATATCTTTTTCAGAAGCTGCTAAGTAAGGCAGACAGTAATTTTTAAAAGGATTTAGAAAATTTGAACAATAAAACAAAATGGGCATAATAGAATCACCCATTCCCATCAGTTAGAGAATAAATACATACAGAGCCACAGAAATGTCTCAGCAAACACCTAAAAACAAATATACTATAGATAATGTTGTCCTACTAAAATGTACTCAAACTAGCACCAATACTACAAATAATCCCCATAGTTTTAAAAATTAAAAAAACCCCACAGTGATCAATTAACAAAATGTATCTTAAAGCATAATAAAAATTCTAAAATATTTAGAACTGAATAACAATAACAACCCTACAAATAAAGATAATGGGGTTTAGTGACTGCAATATTTTAAATTTATGGAGTTAATACATTATTAGACAAAAGAAGATGTAAAATTACAAAAAAAAAAGATTGAATTCAAGAAATTAGAAAAAGAATGACAAAGTAAACTCAAAGCAAGAGAAAAAGGTGGTACTAAAGATAAGAGCAGAAATAAATTAAATAGGAAGCAGAAAATAATAATCAGCAAACATTAAAACTAGTTGAAAAGGCTAAAAAAATAGATAAACTTTCAGCAATGGTGATTGATATTAATATCGAGGTAAATGATAATTATTACTAGGAATGAAAAAGAAATCAAAACTACAGATACAGAAGAGATTACAAGTATTTCAAGAGAATATTGTGAACAATTTTATGCCAATAAACTTGGAAATAGTTTATTAAGCTTGTAGAAAAGTGAAGAGTACCAAAAATGACTCAAGAGGACATGGAAAACCTGAAAAGTCCTCTTAACTTTGAAGAAATTTAATCAATGTTCACACACACACACGCGGGCACGTGCATGCACGCACGTATGCACACACGTGCGCCCTCCATCACACACCTGGATCAGACTAGTTTCAAGATTCAGTCAGTCAGATTGTGAAGGAAGTCTATTCACTAGCTTATGCAAGTTGTTCCGGTGATTGACAAAGACAGAAAGCTTGTAAGTTCATTTTACAAAGCTGGTATCCCCTCAAAACAAAACAAGGACAATAGGAGAAATAAAAATATAGAGCGATCTTCTTTAAGAATATATACTTTTAAAGTTTGAAATAAAGCATTAATACATGTAATTCAGCATTGTATACATGTGAGCAAATTCGGTAGTTAAGGAAGGAGAAAGTATAAAAAGCTAGGAAATAAAAACTGCTAATTTGTACCAGTTTAAATTTAGCAACATTGCTGAAGACATGATCACTGAGATGGATTTCTTTTTCTTGTCTTCTCCTCCTTTTCCATCTTTTAGGAAGCTTTTTATCCATAAACGTTATTAATCTTGAATTTATCTCTGTCCATCATTTCACTATCATAGAGGATAGATCTCCCATTCATTCGTTCATTCATTCATTCAACAAACATAAGTTTTCTCCTAAGTTCCAGGCACCGTGCTGGCTCCAAATAGCTTCCCCCATCCTCTCCATCTATTGAAACCACCCATTCTTTAAGGTCCAACTCAAATCTCAAATTTTACCAATGTGAAGTAGATTAAAAGTGAGTAAGAGGCAATATTTTCCTTCCATGAACTTCTGCATAGTTGGAGGGCAGTGAGAGACAAGTCAAATTTTTAAAATTTTACAATAAAAAAGGAAAGTAAAGAACTCCTATAAGAGAAATACAAACAATCCTCGAGGACTGAGGGAATTTTTAGTTTTTGTATATTTCTGCGTTACTTTTATTTTTTATATTATTTAAAAAACTCAAACCCAAAGAGCAGAAAGCAAAAAATCAAAACAACCAAACCAAACGGTACCATGGGGATTTGGTGATTCAGATAAGGGGCAGATTTTACTTTGGGGACAAGGAGGCATAGGGAAAAGCTTGGAATGGGTTTTGTTTGATGTGGGCCTTTTTAGGTTGGATACAATGAGAATAGATAAAGGATTACTATGGCCATATATTCCTGCTTACCTCTGAACATGGCAAGGTTTCTTTTCCACAGAGCTCAATAAACATCTAATCATGTTCTGTTTTGGTTCATTTTTTAACTATACATTTAATCCCTGAATAGATTAGAAAAAAAATTATGGGAGAAAAAGAAGGGAGAAGGGGGATCATGATTGTCACTGAAAGAAAACTTCTATCTCCTGTAATCTCCCTCTGAAGACTTAAACATTTTTTTGGAGCTGTTCCTGAACAAATATTTATCCAGCCCCTATTAAATGGGAGGCACTGCCCTGGGTGCTGGAGCTAAAATGATGAATTGGAGACCTTGTCCCTGTCTTCAGAAGAAGGAAGGCCAGGTTGGCACCCTACAATATCTAAATTTCCTCCTGCGCAAGCCCTAAATTAACCTCTGCCCCATCCCTATCAGCTGCGAGGGTGATGGTGATTTCATTCTATAGAAATAACCCTGCTCGGTAAGTGTTTTAAGGGGAGACGTCATTATCCCTCCCCTTATCCCATTATGGCAGCTCTGAGACTTCAGAATGTCGGCTACCTGGCATCTTTTGCTAGCAGGGTGTGAGGTGCTCAGTGCTAAAATTGTGGAGGAAGACCCACGCCAACCTGTCACCATTGAAACTCGCTGAGCACAGCCTGGTAAGTGCTGCCAAGTCTCTCCAGAGCCTTGTGCTGGTGGGAAGTGTCTCTAATCCAGAAGCTTCTTGTGAATGGGCTTCATCCGTGCATGTCCGCCTCAATTTCAGGGACTACTTCCCCGTCCCAGCAGAGGTTTCCCTCCTGGAAGCTTGTCATGGCACAGACTTAATGGTGGCCCTGTTTCTGAGAAGCACTGGCTTTGGCTGAGAGATGTCACCATCCTCTATTCCCAAGTCGCTTCTCACTCAGTGCGCTGTACTTAAATTCCATGGCACAGGCTAGCGTCAGAGAAAACTCATCTCTGAGGCTGTGGGGAACTAATGAGCTTTCATCTAAGGGCCTAACCAGAGTCTTTTCGGGAACTGCATCGCTGGTGAGCCAGCAGCCCACCACCTAAGACAAGGGACTGTGGGGGAATGACACCACCACTTGTGTTCACTACAGGACTTGGTGACTGGACCACCAGTCAGATGGGGATCAGAATATGACTGTGCAAGGCCAGCCTCTATTCACCCACCACTGTTTCTCTGATTCAGACTTGCCCTGAAATATGCCTGTGCCTTGATTATCTCCACCACCACCACAGCTCAAGCAAGACATCTCTAGGCAGCAGGAAGTTCTGAAGGCAAAGCACAGTGTATGATGCAGTCTGGGATTGAGATCCATAGACTTTCTGATTTCCTGCTCTTATTGGTAGCTGGGAGCTCAAGCATCTCATTCAGAGTAGGGATTGTCCCACTATTTTCAAATCCAGAACTGTGTAGAGGATTAAACTTAGTATGACACTGGTGGCCTGTCAAATGCCCAGTGGATCCAGCTCCTGGGAACTGGTTCAAGTTAGTGCGCATCCGATTGGCTGCCTTTGGAGAGCCTAACAAAGCGCCGTAGACGGGGCTGGGGAGTAATCCCATCCCAGTCCTGGGGAAGGACCAGGGGGCAGAGCAGCGGAAGCAGGTACTGATCAAGGTCTTCTAGGAGAAGTGAGATGAGGGGGAGAGGTGAGAACATCTCCTTGGACCGAGGGTTCCTTGGAAGCCATCTAAGAAGCCCATCAGGGACCACGGGGAGACTTGGGGTCCTGGACTGGGGACTTTGCTGTCAGGCAAGCACTTGCTTGTTTCCCAGGACTTGCTTCCCTGAGCCAGTGGGGCCTGTGAGAGCAAAGATTCATCATTCCTCATCTCTGCAATTTAAACTTTTTGCAGGGTGTGAGTGACCACCTGGAGGAATGGTCAGACATAGCCTACATACTCTCATAGTTACTATCTGTTGGTATTTAGTAACTGAATCCCTTTCTAACTGGAACAAAGGCAATCAAACCTGTCTACAATACGTATGGCTGGCTCTAAAGGAGAAATTCTGGGAATAAAACCCCTCAACTTGAATAATGGCAATATCGTGGGAATATTTGTAGCCCCAGGGGGACTACTTTGGATGCTACATAACTCCTTGTACACAGATGTCAAGTCAGTGTATTGAATCACAATTTTTAAAATCTGACTTGCCTACCCACATAAGCTCTTTTTCAGAAGTCTTTTTTTTTTTTAATATAAATTTATTTATTTGTTTTTGACTGCGTTGGGTCTTCGTTGCTGCGCGTGGGCTTTCTCTAGTTGCGGCGAGCGGGGGTTACTCTTTGTTCCGGTGTGCGGGCTTCTCATTGCGGTGGCTTCTCTTGTTGCGGAGCATGGGCTCTAGGCACGCAGGCTTCAGTAGTTGTGGCGCACGGGCTCAGTAGTTGTGGCTTGTGGGCTCTAGGTGCGCGGGCTTCAGTAGTTGTGGCACACGGGCTTAGTTGCTCCGCGGCACGTGGGATCTTCCCGGACCAGGGCTCGAACCCGTGTCTCCTGCATTGGCAGGCGGATTCTTAACCACTGCACCACCAGGGAAACCCCAGAAGTCTTAATAATCACATTTTACATGCTTACAATGCTTGCTGGGGCCAGGCTCTGCTCTATGCATTCCACACATATAACTCATTCATTCTCCTAGCAATCCTGGGAGGACCGCATTCCTGCTCTCTGAACTTTCCTTGTAAGCAATTTGCCCAAAGTTCAGGCAGCCATGCAGTGGAGGAAGTGAGGTTCACACCCACATGGTCTGGGTTTGGAGCTTGGTTTTTAACCACCACCTCCACTTCTTCTGATGATGTCATCTACTCACAGGATATTTCCAAATTTAAACTGACCACAAGGAATCTTAAGAAACAGCCCCAATTTACTGCATAATCTTTACCTTCTTCCCCAATGCCCTCCATTGGATGCTGTGAAGATTTGACTTAAATTTCTTAGGATAAGTGTATCTGTTAGGGTTCTTTTTTGGCTAAGATCATATAAAAGGAGAATTTGTTAGAGGGATGTTGTGTGGATCAGGGAATGAGAGGGAAGCTGGAGAATCTGCCCTAAAAACAGGAGGAGGGAGAGCCACAAACAGAAATCCTGTCTGCTGTGGAGAACAGGCAGCAGGGCAGTGCTGCTGGAATAATGGACTCCATTGTTATGAGTCTTAGGAAAAGGAATGAATTGTCCAAGCTTGGGTCCTGTGCCCTCCCAGTGGGTGTACAGAATGGGGAGAGAAAGGTTTTGATGGAAGGAGTCTTTGGGTACTTCCACCCCGAGGTAGAAAGTGTGGGACTTTAGCTGTGGCAGGAAGGAGTTTCTGCTTTCCTAGAGCATGAAATGGGCAAGGGTAAGTATGAATGGGGCAGAGGACGAAGTGAGAAGGCGACATATTTGAAAATGATTATAACAGGACAAGTAGGTGGTAATGTAAGATTTAAACTTGGGTAGCAATAGAGAGACTGGGGAGAGAAAAAAAAAAAAGATTTAAGAGGATGACTTACCAGCAGTTTTCTTCCTCGTTGTCCTCTTTTTCTCTTCATGTTCTGAGCCATCACCTCCTGCCCCAGGTATATTTAGGCAACTCTGAGAATTCAAGCTTATCTATTTCCACGTCTATCTTCTGGTCTGAAAACCTTCAACTGAGGACCATTTTTCTCAAGTCCTAAATCTCATCTTAGTGTGATTTTGTTCCCCAGTATTTTCAATCCCAAGTCATTGTGCTTTTACTAGAGACTGCAGCAAGTATAGTTTATCTTTTGAACAGAAATGGAGTTTCAGAAGCATACCATTCTCCTTGATTATAAGCAAAATCAAACTTAATATTAGTTTGGATTTATTTTACTGTTAATATTATTTACTTTCTGAAAACACACTAACCCCAATTAGCATTGTGAATTGTCTGCCCTGTAATGACCAGAGATTCCATTCTATTACATTACTGAAATCATTTGCATAGTAATTATGGCTTAGCTATATTGGTAAGTGGAATTGTTTCCCTTCTGGTAATGTTGTATGATGGTCTCTCATTAATCACATGGAAAACCTTACCAGATGGCAGAATTAAGAAAGTATAGTAATATACTCCCACTAAACTCGTGGTCATTTGAGGTTCAAAATCAATGTTTCAGTCTGCTCCACCGTCTTCCCTCTAATGTGTTTTAGTTTCTAAACCACTCGTGCAACAGAAAAACAACTTAAGTTGCAAATGTGATTGGTCTAGGGAAATTTTAAAAATTCAGTAGTGCAAATTACCCATCTTATCCTCACCTCTCCGTATTTCTCCCTCCTCCATTATTATAAATGAAGCCTGAAAGCAAATCTCACAGGCTATCAAGGCAATTGAGACATATTTGTCCATGTGTGTATATCCATGTCTCTGTGTGTGTGTGTGTGTGTATGTGTATAATCTGCTCTAAGTAAACTAAATGTAGTATAGGAAAATCTGAGTTTGCATAACAAAACAAAACAAAACTGGGACTTAGTCTTCACCTTACAAAATGATTCATTTAAAAAATGTCTTTGACTCCGAAGTGTCCTGGGCACAATTAAAATATTATTTAATCTCTAGAGTTTTAATTTTTTTAGAAAGATTAATTCTACAAAACAATCTAAATTGATGTACACACATGACATGCGTGTGCACACATGCACTCACGGATGCATATACATCACCTAAACATTATCTGGGGCAAGATGGTATAATGGAAAGAAAGCAGGCAAGGAGCCAGGCAGAGCTGGTCCATTCTTAGCTATGATTGCCTGGAAGTCATTCTATTTGAGCACTAGTTTCCTCATCTGTGAAACAGCAGTAATAATAACGAGGAAAATCAAATGAGATCATAATACCCAGAAAAATCCACATTCACAAATAATAAATCCCTTTGTACACCTGTATTTATAATAGCACTGTTACAAGAGCAAAAATGTGGAAGCAACCCAAGTGTCCATTAATGAGTGAATGGATAAGTAAAACACGGTAAATACATGCAATAGAATATTATTCAGCCTTAAAAAGGTAGGTCATTCTGACAGATGCTGCAATATGAAAGAACACTGAGGACATTATGCTAAATGAATTTTTAGTCATAAAAAGAAAAATACTGTATGACTCCACTTATGTGAGTTACTTAGAATAGTCAAAATCCTAGAGATAGAAAATAGCATGGTGGTTGCTAGTTTTGCAAAGTTTCAGTTTTGCAAGATGAGTCCAGCAGGCAAATTATCAGCCCCCACTACACATCAAGAAGTGTCCTTTCTTTTGGGGGGGAGATGGGGGCAATACTTTCTGTTGTAATAATTCAAATGAGATAGTACATGTAAAGCGCACTGTGTAGTACCTGGGACATAGTATGTTCTCAATGCAAATTAGCTGCTGTCTTTAATATTATTGTGAATGGGCTTTTTACAGCCTTGTCCAAATCCACCAGAGTCATATCATCCTTGTTTTATCCATCTCTGGCCACTTGAAGACTTTAGACCACTGCCAGTCTTGGAAATGTGCATTAGTCAGCTCAGGCTGTCATAACAAAATTCCACAGACTGGGTGGCTTATCCAGAAATCTATGTTCTCATAGTTCTGGAGGCTAGAAGTTCAACATCAGGGTGATGGTCGGGCTGGTTTCTGGTGAGGCCTCTCTTCCTGGCTTGCAGACAGCCACTGTCTTGCTGTGTCCTCCCATGGCCTTTCTTCTTGGAGAGAGAGAGATCACTGGTGTCACTTCCTCTTCTTACAGAAAACCAGTCCTATTGGAGTAAGGTCCCACTTTTATGATCTTGTTTAAGTTTTATTATCTCCTTAAAGGCTCTATCATTGAATAGAGTCCCACTGGGGATTAAGGATTCAACATATGAATTTGCATGTGTGTGTATATGTGTGTGTGTGTGTGGGTGTGTGTGTGCGTGTGTGTGTGTGTGCGTGTGTGTTGCAGAGATGCAGGACACAGTTCAGTCCATAACAAGAGGCCTACTCAGACTTCCAGGTATATTTCTTTCTTGTTCAAGCCAGTTCCAGTTGGAGTCTACTGTTACTTGCAGCCAAAACCCTCCTAAGTGATACAAGTATCACATTAAAAAAACCTTTTCCTGGGGGTTAATATAACCCCCTAAAATTGTATGCAGATTTTTGTGCTTATGTACATTTTCAGAGCTACCATCAGATTATAAATGGACCTCTGATCCTCAAAAGAGTAAAAGCCTCTGATAGACTGTCACAGACTTGCTGAGCAAATATGCAGTCATCTACTTCACTTTGATCCATCCACACCAGGGGCTGTGATCTCCCTTCAGGTTCAGGCAAGGAAAGTAAATGAGTGAAGCCAGCAAAATGTGAAGCAAAAGGCAGTGATGATAATATTTGGAACCTGGAGAGCTCATGCCCCCTCTACATCCAACGACAGAATCACTCCTCAAATCCATACAAGTGTCCCATGTGGAAGGCAGTAATTTGGATTATTGTACAATATTCTCCAATTATTTAAAATATTGTTTGGGCAAGCAAAATGGTCATAGTGGTTAAACGTAATCCTTGGGCTTTCCCATTTCAAACACTGGTGTAAACATTTTTAGAGGAACTTTGAGACCAGGTAATGATAACTCCTTAAATAAAAGTCACAGAATGTGGCCATATTAATGAATCATTGTAGAAATTCCTTGTCTTAATCTTCTTGTGCCCCTGCATCCAGAGTGGTGTTTGACTTAGAGTGTATGTTCAAAAAGGTTTTCTTAACGAATGAATAAATTAGTGAATACCTAAGTACTCAGAAGTCGAGGCATTGTTTGTATTCATTATCCCCAGTGCTGTTTCTTATTTGTTTTTTAGGGAGCTCACAAAATAAAAACATAACGATAACAATCTAACTCCTTATCTGTGGATGGCACTTTACAGTTTACAAAGCACTCCTGGATATAGTGTTTCAGTCAGGAGAGGTGGTTCCTGCAAGAAAAAAATGGCAGCATCTCATAAGCACAAAGGCAATAAGCATTAGGAAGAAGAATTTGCTGAAATCTGTGGAGTGGAGACATGGCAAGATCCCTGGTCCTTAATGACGTCACTGAGCCACTGAGTGTACTATAGCTCGGCTCTTTGCCTGTCCATGGGCCTCCATGCATATTTCCTTCTTACTTAAAGCAGTTGAGTTTGGTCCTCAGCTATTTACAGCTAAACCCCTCCTAAGTTTCTGCCATAGCTACTCAACTCAGCTAGTGTAGCGACAGCAGCCATGACAGTATGTAAATAAATGGATGTGCTGTAATCCCTATATATGTCAAAGATGAAATAAGAATTCCAGTTCCAAGTCTCTTTGTTTTCTTTGGTCTATTATTCAACAATAATTTTGAAAATGATATCTATATATATTCCTTTAGACTGGAAGTTAGGAATCTTAGCTTCTTGTCCTGGATTTCTGACAATCTGTCTTGTGATCTTGGACAAGTCATTTTGCCTCTCAAGACCTCAGTTTCTCTACCTGCAAATTGAATGAGTTGCAAAAGAAGACCTCAGAGATCCTTCCTAATACCCAATCCCTGTTTATTTATTTTCTCTTCTTCACTAGAGAGTGAGTTCATGGAGGGCAGAGACCACATCTGCCTTGTTCACCATTTTATCCCAACAATGAGCACCAGTGTCATAGAACCCAGCAGGCACCAGGCTAAATCTTGTTTAATGCATAAATGAACTTCAACTCCAGGTCTGTTTGCTACAGTGGCCGTTTTTTCCTCCATCAACTAGTCTCTAAATTCCCTTCATTCTTTGGTTTCCATGGTATTCCTACAGAATAATGATGGAGTGAGTTCTAGAATTGGTGTCAGAATTAGTTCTTTTCTATTTATAGCTTGGGTAACTACTCTGAGCCTCAGTTTTCTTATCTCCAAATTAATAAAACTATTTCCACTTCACAGAGTTATAATATTGAGTAAGTTTGATAGTGAATATGAAAATGCTTTAGTAAACTGAAAAAAATATATAGAAATATGAGTTATGGTTATAATGGTGTTGATTAATGTAAAGTTCTTGGCATGAGCAGTGAGTTCAAGGTTTAATTTAATTTTATATCTATTCATAATAAGCATCTTGAATTATTACTGAGAGGTAATGATGGCAACAATCTTCCTTAAATAAAAAATGGTTGCTTTGTCTGGCAAAATGTGAACACTTAAGACTATAAATAAATTATTCCTTTTTACAGTCATAAAATATTAAGGAGAATCACTAATAATATTTTTAATTCAGAACAATTGAAAGACAATGAAAAATTCTAGGCTAGGTTCTGGAAAATTAAAGAGAAAGAAAAATCCGTTACAACAAAAGAAGTAATAGTACAAAATTAAACATTGTGAAAAACTTAGTATATTTTAAAAGCCATTGGCAATAATTCAATTCAATTGATGAATAATGATGTAAGTGATAGGGCATACCACCCTTCATAGGATGTCCTGCTAATGTTTCAGATATTAAAAAAATCTACTAGAAGGATATGTATATATTATTAAGAAATGAAAAGACAGAAGGAAAAAAATAGTAAATCTAAAAAATCTTTTAGATAAGATTGTGAACTTCACAAAATGCAGACAATGATGTCATTAAACTGTAAAAAGAAAAGATTTGAATACAGGTGTAGAAATTTGGGCTGTATCACAGAGATATTTGTTTAAGCCAAAAGAGGGAGAAAATGTAGGTTGACTTATTAAGATGACTTTTACCATCAGGATGTCTTTATTACAAGGAAGAAATGATATACACACATTTAATTTACATATAATTTGCAAATGGAGGGGGCATCAAGGTTGGGTATATCCAGATTAATAAACTAGGTTATCTCTGAAAGGTTCATAAAATGAAATTTCTTATGTTGAATCTCATTTTCAGTGCTCTCCATTATATAATTGGAGACTCAGTTTGATTAAAGGCCAATAATTCATTCAACAAATACTTATTCGTTTCCCACAGTTTGCTGGGAACAGTCCTAGATATAGGGATACAACAGCAAGCAAGATGGAGGGGACTTACTTTCCTACAGCATCTTGTCTCATTTATTCTTTCATTTGGCCAATTCACATTGGATGCCTAGTCTTTCCCAGGCCCTGAGGTTCAAAGGAGAAAAAGTCAGCCACATCCTAGGCTTCTTGACACTTAACAGATTAGTGAGAGCCAGCAGTAGCCATCAACTATACTCATTTCTTACCAGGCACTATGTGCCAGGCACTATGTGAAACAAATTACTTTTTATAATTCTCACAATACTGTGATGTTGATATCATGTGACAGATGAGGAAACCAAGGCTCAGAAATGGTGGAAAACTTGCCCAAGGTCATATAGCTAATAAGTGGCAGACCTCGGGTTTGAACCCAAATCTCATTGACTCAAAGTGTACACTCTTCTCTACTCTGCTATCCCATTTCTTGTTGCTGGAACTAGTTCTGGGAAACAACAAGAAAAATGGAGAACCATGGTGGCTGATGTAATTGTTGTCTAAGATGTAATTCACTAAATTGGCAGGGGAAGAAGTGAGAGGGAAGGCAAAGAATTTGTCTGTGGGGTCTAACATTTATTGAACATCTGTTAGCTTTAAAGTGATTTACATACAGGATCTTGTTTAATTCTTTCAATAGCCTTATGAATCGGGTAATCTCATTTATAGATATGGAATTGATTGTTTCAGGTAGAAATGCTTTTGTTTTCCTCTCCTAAGTTTGGTATTGACTCAAGAGTTCAACAGTGTCAGGATGGCATCTGTGCAGTTCTTTTGTCCTTTTCCTCATGAGTGCAAGATGGCTGCCATAGCATTCTTGCATTCAAGGCAAGAGGGAGGAGAAAGAGGTGGTGGTAGGTTCATTGTTTTTTTTAAATGGAGGAGTAGAATATTCTCCAGAAGCCCCCACCCTCCCAGCCCCAGAAGACTTCTATTTACATGCCAGAACATTCTCAGGTGGCTACATCAAGCTGCAAGGGAAGTTAGGAAAGTGAGCACTTAGCTTTCCAACCTTTGCGATGAAAGATGAAAAAAGAGGAGATGAAAATAAATACCCTCCAGAAGAGGGTTTGCCAGAGTGTACCAGAGAGGCTGAGTAACTTATGCAATGTCACACAGCCATTTCAAACTCCTGCTGACATCCAAAGTGCATGCTTTCACCTAATCACTGATCCTGGTCAGACTCTCCTAACAATTAATGGCAATGCCTTATGGGGAAATTAATAGACAGGACAAACCCAATAGCCATTCGTTCCATAGCCGTGGAGTTGCCTTTATGAATTTCTCCATGAAGCGACCATGAGAGGAGGTGTAGCACCTGGTTTTAGAAACAAGAAGCACCTGGCATGGGAGCATCCACCTCTCCAAGGTGTCTACCCCTCATGAAGTTCTCCCTGGTCAGTAACTGGTTTTCCAAGCCAAGATGAAGATTGTTAGACTAGAGAAGAGAGGAAGCTTAGGTAGAAAATAATAGCTAACACTTATAGAGCACTTAGCATCAGGCACTATTCTAAGAGTTTTATATTGTGTCTCATTTAATCCTGATAGAAACTGTCATTATTCCATTTTTTAGAAAAGGGAAAAGAGACACAGACCTCTCAGAGTCAGACAGCTGTACATGGTGGAGCTGAAATTCCAACCCACCATCTTAGCCACTGTGATTCAATTGCTTGATGTTGCCCACACGGGATAGTGGCAGAGCATCTGAGAAACTGTACCTGTCACGGAGACTATCTCCTCCAGCTTCCAACCAGGTCCCGAACCTCCTTCAACAGCAGACAAATTTGGTCATGTCCCAGTTGTAAGAAGTTATATTCCCTTTTAGTTAATTAAATTTATTTAATTCTCAAGGCAACACTAGAAGTAGGTCTGGCAGGAGTCATGATCATCTGAGTAAAATTAAGTCAGTTTTACAGGATCACACAGGTAGTAAGAACTGAGAGAGGATGGAAACTCAGGTCATCTGATTCTAGGTCCAGTGCACTTTGTACTCAGCACAGCAGCCAATGGTTCTAAAGATTAAATGCAAATGCACATGGGGAGAGTCACTGCAGACAAGTAAAAGTGATCCATATCAAAGCAGGAGTGAGGGAAAGACTGGACACCAAGTCTAAGAAAAGAGACGGGAAATAAGGTGGCAGAGGGAGGGATGCTGGGCATGCCAAAGACAGACTTTCCCAGTTTCTAACTTTGGCTGGAAAAAATATCAACAGTTGCCTGGATGGGGGTTGGTACGTGTGTCCCACCTCTTTCCACCTTACATATGCATGGCAGACATAATCAATCGATAGTGCTGGGATCCCAGTATTGTTCTTGACACGGTGCTTCAGGCAACCACTACCATTTAACTGTCCTTCCATGAAATCACACCTAGATGCCATCCCTACTTTGAAGAGTCAAAAACTAAAACCTGCAGGTTTTTGGTCAAGAAAAGAAACAGAATGATAGAAATCTTGGTTAAGAACCAGGTATATCCTGAGAGTATTTGGGCATTTTACTAAAATATCCAAGCCTCAGTTTCCTCATTTATAAAATGAGGATAATAGGACTTACTTCAGAGGGCTCTTGAAGGATTTAAAACCATAATCCCTACCCAGCATTTGGTGGGTTACTGTTTTTTATCATTGTTATCGGTTCTGGTTGAGGGGTGACTACTACCTCCTTGCAAAATCTGTAAGTACCAATGTAAGGAAAAGACAGAATCTAGTCTCTAATTTGGTTCTCAACATAGAACTCAATTGATTGATTGACTGATTGATTCATTCAAGAGTTGCTGAGTGCATGCAGTGTCACAGCCATCCTGCTAAACATGGGAAATGCAATTGTGAACAGACAGTGGAGTTTGACATCTTTCCTACAGTCAGCCTCTTGAGGGATGTAACTGTGTAGCCGTACTGATTGGGGTTTTTTTTTTTTTACCCTCTATGGTTGGTAACTAGGACCCAAGGCTGAAGACAAAGAGGTACAGAGTATATACCTCGTTCTAAAGAGAGCTGCCATACATTGATGGGATTTGACGACTCCTGCCATGGGTTATGTAGAGGTGGGCAAAACTGGCCTTACCACTATTAGCCCTGCTTCACCCCTTCACCTAAGTCAAGGGCTGTTGGTCTTGTAGGGAGGAGAGGGATACTTCCCTCCTCCAGAATCCCAGCCAGGGAATGCTCCTGGAAAGCCTCGTGTAGGGATCGGAGATGTCTGCAGTAAGGGCAGATTGCCATCCTGCTCTCCTGCTGGTAGCTTGCTGAGGGCAACAGAACCCTGGTGCTGCTGTCCGAGTGGAGTGGAGAGTGGTGTAGAGGCGCAAATGAGCAAAGATCCTGTTAACTGCTTTTCGCTTCTACATTCCTGAAGGCAGGAGGCTTGCTGGAGCCCTTTGTTTCAGCAGGACACGTACTTGGGAAGAAAAGAAGGAGAAGAACCCCTGCCCGCATTTCTTCAGGGGTGACCCAGAGGTTGTAGAAGTGATACCCACAGATCTTCAGGCTCCACGTGAGGGAAAATGAAGTTAGAGGATGAGGCAGGACAGAGGGGCTCACCAAGTGGTCACTAAGGGGACCCCTCACTCAGAAAGGGGGCTGGGCATCTCCTGGACACAACTCCCTTCAAAAGTGTCTCTCTTCCTCACTTTCCACTCACCTGGCAAGAGCAAGACCAAAAAGAGGGAGGGGAAGGCAGCTTGTGTTTAGGGCTGATGACATCCCTCCTCCCACTTCCAGGGGTGTGAGGAAAGAGTGGACTATGCCCCCAACTTCTGTCCTCATCCCTTACGCCTGAGTTGGATGGTGGTGAGGAGGGCGTAGAGAGGAGATAGGATTTAAATAGTGTTTGAAGTTAGAAACTGGTTTAGAATTTAAATAACTGAATATGTCTAGAAAGTTATGGAATCTGTCCAAGATGTCCCTAAAAGATTTCAGAGGACAATCTAATCAGAATAACCAAAGGCAATGATTGTAGAAAAGCGGATGTTTCAGGTTTCCATGTTTACATCCCATGGAAAGGCTACTTTTGGTAACTGGTGTATATTGAGTTGCTGCAAAACCGAGTATCAGCTGTCAGTGGAGCTGTACACCATTTTCAGAACCGTATCATTTTGAGTTGAGAGGAAGCTTGGAGCAGTGGATGCATCTATTTGCTTTTTGGGATTATCCGGAACATTGTAAAAATATGGCTTCCTGGGTACCAGAATCTCAGAGGTTCCAATTCAGGAGGTCTGTGTGGGTCCCGGTGATGGAGATACAGTCAGTGTTAGGCTGTGTTTGAGAACTGCTGTCCTCAGAAGGCTTCTAGCTCACCTGGGGTGGCCAGTGAGAGATCTGCCACCAACTCTGCCTGATGAGTTTGTTTACTATTCTCTTGGAGAGGCAGACTTTGTTAGTTATGTCTCTTCATGAGACCAAGATGTCTGTATGGTGGTTACATCAGAAATTGCTGTGGATATTGTAAAACATGCTTTTATCACAAAGTTCAATGACATTACTGCAAATGTATGTATTTTTATTTATTTATTTATTTATTTATTTATTTATTTATTTATTTATTTATTTATTTATTTTTGGCTGCGTTGGGTCTTCGCTTCTGTGCGAGGGCTTTCTCCAGTTGCGGCGAGCGGGGGCCATTCTTCATCACAGTGGGCGGGCTTCTCACTACGGTGGCCTCTCTTGTTGCGGAGCACAGGCTCCAGACGTGCAGGCTCAGTACCTGTGGCTCACGGGCCCAGTTGCTCCGCAGCATGTGGGATCTTCCCAGACCAGGGCTCGAACCCGTGTCCCCTGCATTGGCAGGCAGACTCCCAACCACTGCGCCACCAGGGAAGCCCCCTTGTAGCTAATTTTATACCTAATAGTTTGTACACCTTAATCCCCTACCCCTGTTTTGCCCCTCCCCCTTCCCTCTCCCCACTGGTGACCATTAGTTTGTTCTCTGTGTCTGGGAGTCTGTAACCCCTTCATTTTTTGAAGTCAACTCTTTAAATCAAAAGAGCACTTGCTTCTCCTTGCATTCTTTCAGACGTTTTGAGAACTTGTTCATTCTTTATCCAAGTAGAAACGTAGACATTAGGGCCGAATTGTGTGCTTATAAATCTCATGTTTCCATCAGATATATAAAGCCAGCTTGATTTCAATCATTTCAAATAGGTAATCTCATCTCGCTGTGAGCTACATAAATGTGAGAGAAAATCAGAGCAAAATTTCTTGGAGATTTAGCTCCTTTAAGTTTTCAGAGAAGCTAACAAAAACACAATGCACACTCATCTTCACTCCATGACAAGGAAACACTATTTCATGTTAAATTTGGTGAGAACTTCAACAATCCAACCCCCTGCTGGACAGGAAGACTGAGGCCCTGTGACCCGCTCAAGGTGGCCCGTTAGTGACAAAGGTAAGGCTCTGAGCATCTTGCCTCCTACCCCAGGGCCCCTGCCATTACAGCAGCTGTGCAAAGTGCATTAGAAGAGGAGGAGGAACAACGAAGTATCAACTGAATAAAGGCTGAAAAGAAAAACAAGTGTATCAGTGGCCTCTTGCAAGCATCCTTTTATTTGCAACAATAACTGTGTCTGGAAAACCATCATTTATCAATGTCTTAACTTTTCTATAGCTGCTTAGTCTTTCTTGAGCAAAAATCTTTAAGATATGTTTTAAAACTTTGGTTTTAGCTTTAATTACCTATCCATGTGCTACCATTGTGAGAATTGTGAAAGCTCCTTTTTTTTTCTTTCTTAAATCAGAAATAACTGATGAACTGATGGCTGGGGTGGGCTGTATATTGAGGTATCCAGAGAACAGCTCCAGGCAAAGGATGATTCTGACTAGATGGCAAATCAACATAGACTGTGTCTCTCTCCCTTGAAAGCATCCTTTGAAATGGATGAAGCAGCAGAGAACGTGGTGGATCTGAGAATGTGAATAAAACTGATCGACTCCCACAGACAAAACAGTGGCTGGGTCACAATGTGGAAGAAAACCGACAGCTCGGAATAGAGAGAGTGGTCACTGGAGATGGAGGACACTCTCTTGTGTTCGTTTCTCTCTTCTCTGTTTTCTGCCAGTGGGAACCAGGAACACAGTAGCACAAGCTCAGCCCTGGCTGGAGACCACAGAGAATGTCACTCACATGCAGTAAGGGTGGGAAGCAAATGACAGGTGAGGGCGAACCTCCTTTTCATTCCCCTCTACATATCGGGGAGGAGACGATTAGATTATAAAATTGTAGCACTCAGAGCAGGGGTCCAGGAAGGTTCTTGAAGGCTGAAGTATGTCTCTTAAAATTCATATGTTGAAGTCCTAACCCTTAGCACCTCAGGATGTGACCTCATTTGGAAATAGGGTCATTGCAGATTCAATTAGTTAAGATGGGTGAATGTTAAGATGGATCAGTTAACAGTTAGGATGGATGGAGCAGAGTGGGCCCCTAACCCTATATGGCGGGTGTCCTTATAAAGAGGAGAAATTGGGTACAGGCACACACAGGGAGAATGCCATGTGAAGGTGAAGGCAGCGAGGGGGGTGAGGCTTCTACAAGCCAAGAACCATCAAAGATTGTCAGCAAACCACCAGAAGCTAAGGGAGAGGCATGGAACAGATTCTCCCTCATAGGTCTCAGAGGGAACCAACCCTGCTGATACCTTGATCATGGACTTCTAGCCTCTGGAACTGTGAGACAATAAATTTCTGTTGCTTCGTCCACCCCACTGTGGTCCTTTGTTGAGGCAACACTGGGAAATTAATACAGAGGCCAGTGTTGCCTGGTGAGGAGGCCAATGGAAGAGATTGAGAACAACATGTAATACCAGAGGCTCAGCAGCATGAGGCATGGTCCCCTCTCCTCCTTCAACTCACTAGGAGGCAACTAGAGACTGGACTTCAGCCTCTCCTCTTGTACAGATGACCTGGGGAGGATGCTAAGACTATCCACATAACAACTCAAACAGAGTCACCAACTGTTGGAATTAATGAGAGAGGTTAGTAATGTTAGCAGAAGCTATTCAGTTTCCATGTCCCTCTATACCACTGATAAAAGCTAGAAAATATAGCAGAAAATAACACACTTTCACAATAGTAATAAGTCTATAACATCTCTAAGAGTTTACTTAACAAAGAATGCACAAAAACTCTACAGAAAGTAATTTAAAGCTTTTTTAAAAAAAACATAGATAAACTCCTGAAAATGTGACTGGACCATTATGTTCATGAGCGGCATGCTTTAAAATTGTAATGGAGTCAAAACTTCTAAAATTAATTTACAAAGTAAATGCAATTAAGACAATTTCAGCATTATTTTTTGATAAAGTCGACAGACTCTCAAATTTGCGGCTACTATTAAAAGCCCATGTGTAGTCAAGTCAATTTTTAAAAAGAAGAGCCAATAAGGGGGAATTCCTTAGCTGATAGGAAGGCATACTGCCAAGACATGGTAACAAAAACAGCACTGGTTCAGGAATAACCAACTACAACAATGAAGTGAAATAGAAAGTTTAGAAGCATATGTATATATATTGGGTTAGCCAAAATTTTCGTTTGGGTTTTTCCGTAACATTTTATGGAAAAACCCGAACAAACTTTTTGGCCAACCCAATATCTAGGAACTTGATGTATGAAAGAAGTGGCAAGACAAATTAAAGGAGAAAGGACAGGTTCTTAAGAAGGTGATATTGGGAAATGGATTAATATTATAGAGAAAAATAAAGTGGGATCTCTACCTCGCACCATACACAAAGGGGGAACTTTTAGATAATTTGAGACTTAAACGTGAAACATAAACTGTTAGGTAATGAAACAATAGGAGAATTTTTGAGTGGAATTAGTACCTAGAATATACAAAATGCTCCTGCAAATCAACAAGAAAAAGGCACAAATATGAACGCAATGGTCAAAGAGTAGCGGATTCAGAATGGGAACCTCAAGTGGCTTACAAGTATAGAAGAGTTCAGCCTCACTCATAATCATAGAAATGCCCAATTTAAACAGCAGTGAGACATGGAAACAACCTAAATGTCCATCGACAGATGAATGGATAAAGATGTGATACATATATGCAATGGAATACTACTCAGCCATAAAAAAGAAGAAAATAATGTCATTTGCAGCAACATGGATGCCACTAGACATTACCTTACTAAGTGAAGTCAGTCAGACAGGGAAAGACAAATACTATATGACATCACTTATATGTGGAATCTAAACTATGACACAAATGAACCTATCTATGAAACAGAAACAGACTCATGGACATAGAGAACAGACTGGTGGTTACCAAGGGGGAGGAGGTTAGGGGTGGGGTGGAGTGGGAGGTTGGGTTTAGCAGATGTAAACTTTTATATACAAAATGGATAAACAACAAGGCCCTACTGTATAGCACAGAGAACTATATCCAACATCCTGTAATAAACCATAATGGAAAAGAATATATAAAAAAAGGAATGTGTATATATGTATAACTGAATCACTTTGCTGTACAGCAGTAATTAACACATTGCAAATCAACTATACTTCAATAAAAAAAATAAACAGCAATGAGATACCACATTACACCTATCAGGTGGATTAAAATCAGATTGTTAGAGAATATTAAGTTGGACAAGGATGGAAAGGATGTGGGGAAACAGGTGGGAGTGGATCAAAATTCTGGGAAGTGATCTGGCAAGTAAGATGACAGAACTCAAGAAGATATTATTTTTCAGGTTGTAAACAGATTTTTAATTAGAAATATGAAATTCTAAATAGATTTTTAAAATAAATTTATTTATTTATTATTTATTTTTGGCTGTGTTGGGTCTTCGTTGCTGTGTGTGGGCTTTCTCTAGTTGCGGTGAGTGGGGGCTACTCTTCGTTGCGGTGCGCGGGTTTCTCATTGCGGTGGCTTCTCTTCGTTGCGGGGTATGGGCTCTAGGTGCTCAGACTTCAGTAGTTGTGGCACTCAGGCTCAGTAGTTGTGGCTCGTGGGCTGTAGAGCGCAGGATCTGTAGTTGTGATGCACGGGCTTAGTTGCTTCGTGGCATGTGGGATCTTCCCGGACCAGGGCTCGAACCCGTGTCCCCCGCATTGGCAGGTGAATTCTTAACCACTGCGCCACCAGGGAAGTCCAAAATAGATTTTTTTTCACACAAAAAATTATGCCAGAGGATATCAACGAATTTATATCCACAGCTGTGGCACCTCAGTGAATGACGAAAGTCTGGGTTTATTCTTCTCTGGGGAATGTGGTTTGGAGGAAAGGACATATCCTTTGGAGTTAGACCCTCCACCTCCAACTTGAGTGCTCTTTCTACTCTTCCATGGACTACTTGCAGGTGCTGTTGAAACTATCGTTGCCATGAGAATGAAGCCAGCCACAGCAGATGACTCTTGCTAATTATCAGCTCAGAGTGAAAAGCCAGGTGCACAGTCCTAAATAAAATAGTGCTTTAAAAAGTTACTTTCATAAGTAAGATTAATACACTAATGCCTCCTTGGCATAATCATCTCAGTATTGATTGAGAGGTTTCAAAGATTGGACCTTTTGGGGCAACATGCGGATTCATCTTTGTATCTCTGGTACCTGGCTCAATTCGTAACATTTCGGGACTTCTTCATCACTGTAACTGAAAGAAGGGACAAGCTATTTATTTCCAAAATCATAGGAAGATTTTTTTTTCTTTTCGGAGACAGTGACCTCAACTCCTTTTTCTTGTTCAAGGATCTTTTCATTCAAGAAACATATTTTGATCAACTGTGTGCCAGGAAATGTACCAAGTGCATTACATGCATCACCCTGTTGAGCCCTCCCAAGGACCCACTTGTAGATGCTATCAGATTCCTGTGTACAGAAGAGCCAAGGCTTGGAGAGCTTAACTGCCTTGTTCATGGTCACATAGTCAGGTATACAGTAAGAAATGAAACCAAGTCTCCCAAATTCACCGATATTAAAGGAATAGCTACAAAGTAAGGTCCTCCCTCTATTATTATGGAAGATGCAAAGATAAATAGGAAATTCTTTCCTCAAGAACTTACCACCTATTCAATCAGTTATAAACTGTGGGAAGCCTGCAATTATTTTAGTTAAAGTTTAAAAAATGGTGTAAGAGATCACAAAAGGGAAAGTTTAATTCTTTCTAATTAAGGGTTGGCTTTCCAAAGATGGTGGCATATGAACTGAACTTTGAATGGTGACCCGAATTTGAAGAGGCATTTTATAAGAGGGGGCCAGTTTGTTTTAAGGCAGTGATAGGAAAGGGTGGGATGTTTCAATCAGGAATAGTGAGGTTGGAAATGAAAGACTGAATATAGGACTACCCTGATGGCGCAGTGTTTAAGAATCTGCCTGCCAATGCAGGGGACATGAGTTCGATCCCTGGTCTAGGAAGATCCCACATGCCACAAAGCAACTAAGCCTGTGCACCACAACTACTGAGCCTGCACTCTAGAGCCTGCGAGCTACAACTACTGAGCCCCACAACTACTGAAGCCTGTGTGCCCTAGAGCCCACGTGCCCTAGAGCACACGTGCCACAACTACTGAGCTTGCGTGCTGCAACTACTGAAGCCTGTGCGCCTAGAGCCCATGCTTTGCAACAAGAGAAGCCACTGCAACGAGAAGCCCGCACACTGCAACAAAGAGCAACCCCCCCTTCGCTGCAACTAGAGAAAGCCCGAGTGCAGCAATGAAGACCCAACGCAGCCAAAAAAAAAAAAGACTGAATATAAAAAGACAAGTGGGAATCTGAGATACATCTTCATAGATGTGATAGTTAAAAGTCTGGGATTCTATAACATCACTGAAGGAAATACTATGGAGCAAACATTCTAAACATGGAGTCAAGAGCTTTGTGAGCCCCCTGAAATTTTTGGCAAAAATGTGTGAGCGTGTGTGTGTGTGTATTTGTATGAGAAAGAGTATGTGAGTGAAGGGGATGGTCACATGTCATTTTCTGGAAAGAAGGACCATAGTCCATGGCTGACCACTGGTTCTCTATGGGTTATGTAACCTACAAAAAGAAGAACCACCGCACATACAGTGAGAAAGCAAAGATCAGACCTTAGGAGTTACACAGAGAAAGTGGAGTTGGTGAAGGAGCCTAGACGGATACTGTCAGAGAGAAGAGCCATAGACATCTACTATTACAGAGGGCCAGGAGGGAAAGGTTAAAGCATGGGATGACTGGTCAACCATGCCTAATGAGTTTAAGTTTGGGAATTCTACCAGGTGTGATCATCTGTGCTCTTATGGGTTATCGGGAAATCATTTACAGGCTCCTAATGGATACTTTAAGTGATTAGGAGTAGACAGCTAATGCAATCACAGCTGGAAACTGAGCCCTATTTAAAAATGGTCCACTAGATGGCACTATGGGCCAATAAGAATACTCATCTGGCCTTCACAAGTGAAATATGTTTACCTTCCACTTTTTTTTTCTTTCTTCTTTGCTAAAGTACTGCAGCCTGATCCCCTGCATTATTTGCCTATTAAAAACAATGGCATTTAGAAATAATATCCCTAATTTTCACTATTCGTTGTTACTCTTTATGTAATCCTCAGTAAACTTTGGAAAACCTTCATTTGTATCTCAGTTCTAATACAGAAAGTTGGATCTAATCCCCAATTTACTAAAACCCCTCATAAGACTGTGTGTAGTCATTGCTGGCACTTATTGACTCTTGAGGAGCTGTGAGATTGGGAAAGACAGGAGGGAAATAAGAGTGAAAGGAGAGAAAATCCTCTAAGTTTGATCAGAAGAGCAAGGAAAACAAGCTTTGGCCATGATTGACCTGGCAAGGGAATAAAGCAGCCAGGAATTCCACGGAGGCGCAACGTTGCTTTCAAGGAAGAGAATCTCATTATCCTGGGGTACAGATTACTTGGGACTTCCACGTGAAAACCTGCATTTTAAAAATTATTATTTTTATGTGGAAAGAACAGACAATTTGAATTAGGCACCAGGAAGAGGTGTTAAAATGTATCCTTTGGGGCTTCCCTGGTGGCGCAGTGGTTGAGAGTCTGCCTGCCAATGCAGGGGACATGGGTTCGAGCCCTGGTCTGGGAGGATCCCACATGCCGCGGAGCGGCTGGGCCCGTGAGCCACAACTACTGAGCCTGCGCGTCTGGAGCCTGTGTTCCGCAACAGGAGAGGCCACGATAGTGAGAGGCCCGCGCACCGCGATGAGGAGTGGCCCCCGCTTGCCGCAACTAGAGAAAGCCCTTGCACAGAAACGAAGACCCAACACAGCCATAAAAAAATAAATAAATAATTAAAAAAAAAAAATGTATCCTTTGGCCAAAGAAAATCGTAATGCAATTTTACATTTATATGGCACTTAACCAGTTTACAAAGTGCTTTTCTACATCCATCATATTGTTTGATTCTCAAAACCACCCAGGGGGTGGGCAGTGTAACCAACCCCACTTCGCACAGCAGGAGGCAGAGACTCAGAGAGATTCAGAGCCTTGCTCAGGAATGCACAGCCATCGACAGGGAAAGCTGGCATAAAAATCTAGGTCTTCACTTTTTTAATGTGAAAAATGGGGTTAATGACACCTACCATGGTAGAGATGTGTTAAACGTAACCACATAATAAAGGTCTCGGGCTTCCCTGGTGGCGCAGTGGTTGAGAATCTGCCTGCCAATGCAGGGGACACGGGTTCGAGCCCTGGTCTGGGAAGATCCCACATGCCGCGGAGCACCTGGGCCCGTGAGCCACAACTACTGAGCCTGCACGTCTGGAGCCTGTGCTCCGCAACAAGAGAGGCCACCGTAGTGAGAAGCCCGCCCACTGTGATGAAGAATGGCCCCCGCTTGCCGCAACTGGAGAAAGCCTTCGTGCAGAAACGAAGACCCGACACAGCCAAAAAAAAAAAAAAAAGGTCTCGACACAGAGTCAGTATATGCTAGCTAGTTTCATTATTTAGAAAGAATAGGTTAAAATGCCTATTTCCAATGATATATATGTTAAGGATCTTTGATTGCAACAATAGAAACCAATTTAGCAGATTGTTAACTTGTTAACAGTCTGCTAAATTACCTCCCTTACACCTCCCTCCCTGCCCCACCACCCCCTACCCGCCCCCCCGCCATGTGCAAAAAGGAATTTATTGGAAGGACACAGAATAGCTGCAGAATCAGAGGGACAGCAGAGGAGCCTGGCTTTGCAAAGTACAGGATGCAAGAAACATTGGGATTGACCCATCTTGGGCCACATGTATACTCCACAGCTGGGGGAAAGAAGGGTCCTCGGCTGACAGCCTCTTCCAGGGGAGGACGAGTTATCTCAAGGGAGATTGGGGTGCTGTTGCAGAAGGAGAAGGAACAAGGGCCTGGCAGAAAAACAAGACATTGGATGTCATTACACAGGGTGTTTCTCAGATGAAGGCCTTAAACATCACTCTCTGTAAAGCTAGAGATGATGTCCCATACTTACCGAACGTTTACGCTCCAGGTACCGTTACATTTATGAACTCACTGAATTCTCTGACGACCCTATGAAGCAAGTAGTAGTATTAGTCCCATTTTACAGGGAAGGAAACTGAGGCCCATTTGACCAGGGTGGCAGAGGTGAGTTTAAAACCCAGCGAGAGCTCATCATACCAGACAACAATAGTCTTTAGAGGATTACTGTAAAAATCAAGAGTTAATTTTAGATGGAGGCGTGAAATTGCTGATATTTAGCCATTCTTGGCCTCGAGGAATGACAGTTGCCTATGACTCCACTTAGTACATGTACAGCACTCAGAACAGTGCCTGTAACATAGTCAGTGCCCAATGATGTATTTCATTATTATTAGGTGATCCTGCCTGCCTGCAAGCAAGTGGGCTTTAAAAACTAAAATTGCACAGGCCATTATGATATAAACTGGACTGGGTTAGGGTAAAAGTGCAGGAAGGTGTCCTTCGATTAGTGCTACCCTGAAGTTTCCCAAGGAGCAAGTTAGGCGTTTTGGTAGTTTTTCCACTTGTGATCTCTGTGTGTCTAAGCTTCTCCTCTTTTTTCTCAGACTTGAGACTTGTGTGAATTCTTTGGGACTGAGAGCACAGCAAGAAGTCTTTGTCTTATGGCAACACAACATCATGTGCAGAAGCCCTTGACTCATCCTTTGGGACTCAATCCCCGCCTCTCCTTCTCCCCTCCCCCACTGCCTCCCCCTCGCATCTCTGCCTCTGAAACTACCCTGAAGAAATGGGCTGCATGACCCAGAGCTGGAATGGTCTCTGGGAGCTGCTTAGCCCACAGTTTGAGCTGTTTATCAACAAGGAGGTGGGGCAGTTTTTTGCAAACAGTTGCAAAAAAGGTGGGGGGCTGGCCCACGTCTAGGAGGAGTAGCTGCTGGTCAGCCCAGGAGGTCTCTGAGCCTCTGATTAGGTGGGACAATCAATGACTCCATAATTCTCCGCAGATCCCAGCACACAGCTCCACACACCACCTCTGAAAAAGAAAAATAAGCCCTGCAGCACAATTCCCCACTTCTCCCTCAAACCCAAGCTTCGCTCCAATCTGCCTGAAGAAGCAAGGCCACACAGGAGCCAAGGGTTACCTATTTTCTGGAAGGACAAATGAGGACCTGTTTTCAGCAAAACTGATTTCCCAGAAGCATGTGGCTTCTTGACGGCTGACCCACTGTTGGCTTCAATCCTGGCTGCTGTGGTTTCGAGAATATCATCAGGGTAGCTTCCCCGCTGTGCAGTCCATGTTGGGACTTACACCGTCTTTAAAAGGCACAAATAGCTGCATTGCATAATGTAACCCGATGTTCTGACAGCCCCGCTTATACTCAGGCTAAATTTAAAGGTCACCATTGCGGGGAAATAGTGGCAAGAGAATGAAAGCGCCTTAAACACGAATTTCACAGGTGTTTCCTCATTTGGAAAGTCTTACACTATAAAAGAGGCAAAATTGCCTGTGAGTTTAACAAAATATACAAGCATAGAATTCATTTCTTGGGAACAAGATAGCTTTAACAAAAATTGTAAAATAGACAAGTGTGAAGTTGTAAAGCGTGTCTTAGTTGCTTTCTCTAATATTAATAATTCTTTCCCCCTATAGTTATTGAGCACCTACTGTGTGTTAGGAACTGGGCTAGGAATCAGATGGTACACAAGACAAACCCCCGCCTTCACAGAGCTCTCAGTTTGTCAGGGAAGAAAGATACAAAACCATGGAGTTACAATAAAGGGAGATGAGGGTTATGAAAGAGGACATACATTTGGGAAGCACATAGCAGGGGGACCTGTAATAGTCTAAAAATGCAGATAGCATCATCCCCCAATGAAGTCAGGACTTGGCTGAGAGCTAAGGGATGAGTAAGGGAGAAGCATTTTAGGCGAAGGGAAGGTGTAACACGGATAGGGGGATAGGGGGAACAGCGTATCTAGAAGTTAGGGGAGGAGAAAGCACGCCATAGCTGGCACCCGAAGATAATCTAGAGCAGGAGAAGCAAGCATAGTGTGGCCCTCAGGCCAAATCCAGCCTAATGCCTAGTTTTATAAACAAAGTTTCACTGGAACACCAGTTGCATCCATTTCTTTATTGTTTATGGTAGCTGTTGCATTGCAACAGTTGAGTGGTTGGGATGGAGGATATATGGTAGCTAGCCCCCAGTAGGCACTTAACAAATAGAAGCTGCTGTTACTATCTGCATTCCTATCATTACTCAGATAATAACATTGCAGTGAAATGGCTTAAGGGAGAATAGAAAGTTCCTATCTTCCTAGGAACTTGGCCAAAGCAACAAGTAATTGTCAGACCCGGTTTTAAACCCATTCTAATTGATCAATAACCATTTTACATCAACACCTACACTGCTGAAATGCATCTAGTCAGCAAGTGTCACACTGTCGTTCAAGGCATCTGCGGATAAAGGTCAACCAACGTGCAAACACTCTCACTTCTGAAAAATTCATCAATCTTTGAATTCTACTCTTCATATATATATATTTAAACAACCAGCTTTCAGCTTTGCTTAACGAGTTAGGACTTTACAAGTGTTATTTGTCTCTTCAGTGATGATGGCCTCTTTTGTGGACATGCACAAAGTGAAAATTTGCCTAAGCTGGGATTTGAATCCAGATATATCTTACTCCAGTCCCACATTCTCTTATCCACTTGTATCCACTTGTATTTCTCAAGTTGGGAATGTATACTGCTGCTGTTAGCTGAGATAATGGTAGCTGCTACACAAACTTGGCTTTAAATAACATTGCGTCACATAACATGAGGAGGAAGTCATTTCCTTTTCCATCTTCAATTCTTTTACATAGCAATGAAGACAAGAGGCTTTGGAGCCAGACTGGTCTAGGACTGTATTAGTTATCTATTGCTGTGTAACAAATTAGTCCAAAACTTAGAGACTTACAACACCAATAACATTTTATTATCTTAGATCATGTGGGTCAGGACTTTGGGGTAGTTAGGTGGCTTTAAATAGGGGGGTCTCATAAGATTATTGTCAAGGTGTTAGCCAGGGCTGCAGTCCTTTGAAGGCTTGACTGGGGTTGAAGGGTCCTCTTCTACGTTTGCTCACTCACATGGCTGGCAAGTTGGTACTGGCTGTTGGTGGAGGCATCAGTTCCTTGCCATGTGGCCTTCTCCATACGGCTGTGTGAGGAAGCACATGGAAGCTGGCTCTCCCAGAGCAAGTGATCAAAGGGAATAAAGTGGAAGCAACTGTATCTTTTATGACTTAGCCTTGTATTTTGGTAGTTGGGCTGCTATAAGAGAATAGCGCACATTGGGTGACTTTTAAATAATTGAAATTTGTTTCTCATAGTTCTGGAGGCTGTAAGTCCAAGATCAAAGTGCCAATATAGTTAGTGACTGGTAAGGGCTCTCTTCTGAACTGCAGATGGCCATCTTCTAATTGTACCTTCACATCAGGGAAAGAGGGCAAGAGCTCTCTGGACTGTCTTTTATGAGAACACTAATCCCATTCATGAGGGTTCCACCTTCACAGGCTCTACCTCCTAATGCCATCAGAGTTGGGGATAGGATTTCAACATATGAATTTTGGGGGGACACAAATATTCAGTCTGTAACATTGTGAAAGTCACACACTATCACTTCTGCTGTATTCTTTGGTCACACATACTAATGTTGATACAATATGGGAGCTGACAACACAAACGTGCAGATACCAAGAGGCCAGGATCATCGGGAGCCACTCTGAAGGCCATCTTAGAGTCTACTGCTACCACTTACTAGCTGTGCAATGTTAGACACATTAGATTTCACTGTGTCTCAGTTTCCTTACCTGTAAAATGAGAATAATAATATTACCTATCTTATATACAAGGTTTTTTTTTTTTTGAGAATTAAATGAGTTAATATTAGTGAAGCCCATACAACAATGCTTAGCACATAGTACATACTTAGAAATGTCCTGTTAATACTTTTATACCTCTCTAATTCAGTCTTACTCAAAGAGCCATTCCACCATGAGATAAAGGGCTAACTCAAGAATATAAATCAATGTGTTGCTCCTTCACCGAGGGAGTTGTGCTGCCATAAAAGAAGTCAGTTGTAAACTAAAAAAAAAAAAAAAATTAATTAAAAAGTGTCACTTAAACAAAATATTGCATGTAGTGATGTAGTTGATTTGCATTTTGGAGCAATCTGTTAAGAGTAGACAGAAAAGGCAGTTTGCAGACCAACAGCCGGCCCACAAATCACACTTAGAGTAGTGCTTTCCTAAATCTTGATAATCTCCCTTTTTAACTGCAAGAGTACAACAGCAGTGTTCAATGGCATTGTTTTCTTTTTTCTTTTCTTCTCTTTTCTTCTTAATTTCTCAAAGTGTAGAGGGAAGTGGGTGAGAGCAGGGAATTTTATAGAAGTGACACATGCTGTTGAAATGCAGAAGAAGGATGGGGAGAACAGGTTAAGAGGAGTATGTGTTTGACAGGAGGAGAAGTCATGGAAAGTTATGAAAGGACAATTATCATCTGTTTAATGGCAAATGGTTGTTTTCCTGCATTTACTGATGTGTTACAGAATTTCTTTTAAAATAAACTTATGCCTTAGTTTGGGTTCCTTAAAAGCAGAGCCTGAGACAAAGACTTGCCTGTAGGTTATTCATCCTGAAAGTAATTCCAGAGAGCAGAAATTGGGGAGTAGATAGGGAAGCAAATACAACAATGAATTGTTGTATTGGCCAGTGCTGCAGGGGGCTGGAGTTTTGTCTCACCAGGGTCTTCTGAGAACCTTTTGAAATTCTTGTCTCCCTGGGATGTAAAAGGAAAAAAAATTATCCATCAGCTCTCTTCCCCTATTAGTCAAAGACGGTCTCCTGGTCTTAACTCTCCTTTACTTCTAGACTGCATATTGCAGGTAAATGTTGCGTGGGTTCCCCAAAAGAGTCAAGGGCTGTGTCAGAAAAGCTCCAGGCTAGGAAATAAGAAGTATGTGGTGTATGTGGAGGCCAGGTGCTTTCTGGTTATTCCTTGGCAGAGCTAGTCAAAGTCTGCTGCTTGGAACTTCCACAGCAGCAGCTATAGCAAAATGTAGACCCAAAAAGATTTCTGTGGATCACAAGAAATGTTCAATAGAATGCATTAAAATAAAGAAACACGTTTTGAAAATAATAAACATTAAGTAGGGACTTTGAGTTTCAGCTTGAACATGTAAAGAACTTAGAAGTCATCACTCTCAAACTTACAGAAAAAGCTGGATAAAATGACCATCAGAGAAGTAAGATTGGGCCCTCAGAGAAGGTTGGATTCAGAAAAGTGTGAATGCAGGGCAAATTGACACTTCTAAATGTAGAGAGATGGAGATTTGCTTACCTCGAGGGCAGATACTAGAACCATGAACTGGTGGGGGCATTTAAATGGTAATTTCAACAAATTGCCAGATATGGAGTATGGACTAGTGTGACAGTAAAGACTGCTGGGACCCATCAGTCTTAGTCTTCCCCCCAACCAAACTTTCATGGGCTTTTGTTCCAAGAATCCCATCAGGTTCTCATGGTGGGTATCTGAGAAAAATCTCCCTGTAACTCTGGCAGCCATTGTGAAATAAGCCCAGAGCTATCTTCATGACAAAGGCCTATTGTCCTAGGAAAGAACTTTGCTGGAGCCTTGTTCCAGATGGAAGAAGGGAATTCCTCCCCACTCCAGCCTTCCTATCCCACTTATGGGGAAAAAATTCACTTTAATCAGTGAACAGCCCTTCAAGGTAGTAGACTGGGAATGCTATAGTTAGGGATGGGGTGGGGAGCAGGGAGAAAATAGCTATTCCATTGAAGAAACGATGTGAAGCTCACAGTCCCAAGACTTAGGCTCACTGAAAGGCTAATATTTAATTGGATGATTATAGACTGCTCTCTCTCTCTCTCTCTCTCTTTCTCTCTGACATCTTACCACCAAACCAACAGTGTGATGGATTACAGCTAAAAGAACTGCAAGACACAAACTCTCTCTGGGGAAGACTACATAGGGAAGCCTTAGGTCAAGAGAGGAGACAAGATGAGTAACACTAGAGGAATTTGAAGACTCAGGCATCAACAATTACAAGAGACATTAAATACAGCCCTGATACTAGCCTGACTAGCATATATCATTACACTAATGGCCTATTTACCCTAGTCCCTATTACCTGATACCATATGTCTCACCTTCAGCAAAAAGTTATAAGGTATGCCAAAAGCAACAGAAAATACACTCTGAAGAGATGAGAAACCCATCAGAACCAGAATCACATATGATATGGATGTTGCAATTATCCAACAGGAAATTTAAAATAATTATGAGTAGTACATCAAAGGAAAAAGTAGACATCATAGAAGAACAGATGGGCCATGTAAGCAGAGACATGGGATTTCTAAGAAAGAATCCAAAGGGGGTGCTGAGGGAAAAATCCCCACAGTGACAATGAAGATTGCTTTTGATGGGCTCATTAGTAGACTAGATGTGACCAAGGAAAGAATCAATGCGCTTGAAGGTAGGACAATAAAAACTACCCAAACTGAAATGCAAAAAGAAAAAAGAATGAAACACAAAAATGTATCAAAGAACAGTGGGACAATATCAAAATTTGTAACATCTGTGTAATAAAAATACCAGAAAGAGAAGAAAGAGAACAAAGCAGAAGAAATATTTGAAGTAATAATGGCCAAGAACTTTCTAAAATTAATGACAGACATCAAAGCACAGATCCAGGAAGCCCAGGGAACACCAAGAAAGATAAATAACAAAAAATCAACACCTAGGCACTCAAACTGCAGAAAACTACAGACACAGAGAAAATATTGAAAAAAGTCAGAAAAAAGTACCTTACCTGTAGGAGTAATAAGGACAGATTCTATCAGACTTCTCATCAGAAACTGTGCAAGAAAGAAGGGAGCAGAGTGAAATATTTCAAGTGTTGAAAGAGATATCTACCAATCAAGAATTCTAAATGCAGAAAAATTATCTTCCAAAAGTGAAGGAGGAATAAAGACTTTCTCAGACAGACAAAAGCTGAGGAATTCATCATCAGCAGATGTGCAAGAAATGTTAAAAGGAAGAAGGAAAGTGTTCTTTAGGAAGAAGGAAAATGATATAGATAAGAAATGTGGAAGAGTGACAGACTGACAAAGAAGGAATAAATAAAGGTAAAATAAAATCTTTTATTTTTCTTATTCTTAATCCATCTAAAAGGTAACTGTCTGCTTAAAGCAATAATAGGAACAATGTATTAGGTGATCACAGCATATGGATAAGTGAAATAAATGACAACAGAGTCATAAGGGATGGGAGGGAGAAATTGATAATACTTTGCTAAGAGATACTTGCACTACTCACGAGGTGGTATAGTGTTCTGTGAAAGTGGACTTAGATTAATTGTAAATGTATATCACAAACTCTGGCAACCACTAAGAGAGCAGATAAAATTAAATCATACTCAAAATGAATCATACACCTAAATGTAAAATGCAAAACTATAAAACTCCGAGCAGATAATACATGAGGAAATCTAGGTGAACTTGGATTTGGTGATGATTTTTAGGTACAGTATCAAAAACAAGTTCATGAAAAAAATTGATAACTTAGTCATGATTAAAATTAAAAACTTTTCTTCTGTGAAAGACACTCTTAAGAGTATGAAAGGATAAATCATAGATTGGGTGAAAATCTTTGCAAAACACATATCTAATAAAGGGATGGAAATCAAACTTCACAAAGAACTTTTAAAACTCAACGATATGAAAACAAACAACTCAATTAAAAAACCAGCAAAATACCTGAAAGAAGATATAAAAAATAAGCATATGAAAAGATGTTCAACATCATATGCCATTACGGAATTACAAATTAAAATGACAATGAGATACCACTACGTGCCTGACAGAGTGGTTAAAATCCAAAACAATGACAACACCAAATCCTGGAGAAGATATGGCAAAACAGGAACTCTTATTTGTTGCTGGTAAGGAAAGGCATAGCCATTTTGGAAGGCATTTTGGAAGTTTCTTTAAAAAACTAAACGTACTCTTACCATATGACCCTTAGAGCACTAATTGTGCTCTTTGCTGTTTACTCAAATGAGTTGATAGCTTATATTCACAGAAAAACTTGTACATGAGTTTTTTTTTTTTTTTTTAGCAACTTTATTCATAATCGCCAAGACTTGGAAGCAACTAAGATGTCCTTCAATAGCTGAATGGATAAATAAACTGTGGTATATCCATACAATAAAATATTATACAGTGATTTTAAAAAATCAGCTATCAAGCCACAAAAAGATATGGAAGAGCCTTAAATACATTTAAAAAAATTTTTATTGGAGTATAGTTGACTTACAATGTTGTGTTACTTTCAGGTGTACAGCAAAGTGAATCAGTCATCTATATCTATATCTATATCTATCTCCATTTTTTTCAGATTCTTTTCCCATATAGGTTATTACAGAGTACTGAGTAGAGTTCCCTGTGCTATACAGTAGGTCCTTATTAATTATCTATTTTACATATATAGTAGTGTGTATATGTTAATCCCAATCTCCTAATTTATCATTTCCCTCCACATTTCCCCTTTGGTAACCATAAGTTTGATTTTGAGATCTGTGAGTCTGTGTCTGTTTTGTAAATAAGTTCATTTGTATCATTTTTATTAGATTCCACATAGAAGTAATATCATATGATATTTGTCTTTCTCTGTCAGACTTAATTCACTTAGTATGATGATGTCTAGGTCCATCCATGTTGCTGCAAATGGTGCTACTTCATTCTTTTTAATGGCTGAGAAATATTCCATTGTATATATGTACCACATCTTCTTTATCCATTCCTCTGTCAATGGACATTTAGGTTGCTTCCTGCAAAATAGCTTGCTGGGATTTTGATTAGAATTATATTGAATCTATAGGTAAAGTTGGGAATAATTGACCTCTAAACAATATTGTGTCTTCTAATCTAGGAACATAGAATATCTTTCCACTTATTCACCTCTCCTATTTCTTTTATCAGTGTTTTTTAGTTTTCTATGTACATACCCTGCATATATTTTGTTAGATTTATATCTAAATATTACACTTTATGCATAGTTTTGCTTCTTTTCTGAATTTCATATATTGGAATCATATAGTACATAGCCTTTTCAAATTGGTTTCTTTCACCTAGCAATATGTACTAAAAAAACACTGTCAATTATTCCTAACTTGATCTATAGATTCAATGTAATTCTAATAAGAATCCCAGCAAGCAATTTTGTAGGTATCAATAAGCTGATTCTATAAAATTTAGAATTTACATGGACAAACAAAAGACCCTACACAATACTAAAGAACAGAGTTGGAGAGCTTGCATTACCAAATTCAAGACTTATATTAAATATAGTGTAATCAAGACAGGGTGGTATTGGCAAAAGAATGGACACTGATCAATGAAACAGAAACAAACCCACAAAAGTATAGTCAACTGAATTTTGACAAAGGAGCAATGACAATTCATTGACAGAGGATAGTTCTGTTTGATAAATGGTAATGGAACAGTTAGGTATCCATATACAAAAATATGAAGGTAGACAGGGACCTTATACCTTACCAAAAATTAATTCAAAATGGATTGCAAACCTTAGTGTAAAATGCAAAACTATAAAGCTTATAGAAGAAAATGTTGGAAAAGTCTATGTGACTTTGGATTTGGCAATGAATTTTTAGATACAACACCAAAAGCATGATTCATCAAAGAAAAAATAAGTAAGCTGTCTTTTATTAAAATTAACAGATTTTTCATTGAAAAAAGGCACTTTTAAGAGAATGAAAATGCAAGCCACACACAGACTAGGAGGAAATATTTGTAAGACATAACTGATAAAGAACTTGTAACCAAATGCACAAAAGAAACTCTTAAAACTCAACAATAAAAAGAGGAACAATGCAACTGAAATACTGGCAAAATATCTGAATGGACACTTTACCAAAGAAGATATACAGATGGAAAATAAGCATATGAAAATATGTTCAATATCATTTGTGTGGTAGGCAGAAAAATGGCTCTCCAAATATGTTCACGTTCTAATCTCCAGAATCTGTGACTATGTTACCATTCATGGCAAAAGGGACTGCAGATATGATTAAGAATAAGGACCTTGAGATGGGAGATTATCCTGAATTAATCTGGTGGACTCAATCTTATGAGTCCTTAAAACTGGAAAAATTTCCTGGCTGCACCCTAACAGAGATGTGTTGACAGAAGAAGGGTTACAATGATGCTTTTTTAGGGTTTGATAGTACAAAAAAGGGACCATGAGCCAAGGAATGTAAGTGCCCTCTAGAAGCTGGAAGTCCAGGAAATAGATTTTTCCCTAGAAATGCTGACACCTTGATTTTAGCCCAGTGAGACCTGTATCGAACTTCTAACCAATACTACAGAAATAGAACAAATATGTGATATTTAAATTCCCTAAGTTTGTGGTAGTTTGTTACAGCAACAATAGAAAACTAATACAATTTGTCATTTAGAGAAATGCAAATTGAAATTACAATGAGATACTGCTACCCACCTATTGGAAGGGCTAAAATCCAAAAAACTGACAATACCAATTACCGGTTAGCATCCAAGCAGCAGAAACTTGTATCATTGATAGTTGGAATGCAAAATGATGCAGCCACTTTGGAAGACAGTGGAAATTTCTTACAAGGACAAATTGTCTTACCATATGGTCAGCAATCATGTGACAAGGTATTTACCCAACCAGCTTAAAAACTGAGGTCTACACAAAAACTTATATATGAATGTTTATAGCAACATTATTCAAAATTGCCAAAAACTGATATTTTTTAAAAAAATAGGTGAATGGATAAAAAATCTTGGTACAACCATACAATGGAATACTATTCAGTGATAAAAAGGAATGTGCTAGTAAGCCATGTGAATATGTGGATGAATCTTAAATACATATTCCAAAGGGGAAGAAATCACCCTGAGAAGTCTAAATACTCTCTGATTCAATTTATATAACATCCCGGAAAAGAGAAAACCATAGAGTCTGTAAAAAAAAACAACAAACCAATGAACAAACAGATGAACAAACAAATCTAGTGGCTTCTAGGAGAATTAAGGAGATGGGAGGGTGGAATAGGTCAAGCATCTTTGATTTTTTTAAAGCAGTTCAGGTATTCTGAATAATACAGTTATTGTGGATACATGACACTGTGCATTTGCCAAAACCCATAAAACATTAAAGCATGAGCATTAAAGAGTGAACATTAACATAAACCACTTAAAAATAATCCTTTAGGAGGTTGGGACCTACCAGGGTGGAAAGCAGAATGTAACAAAACATTTAGCTTTGATTACATTGGTAGTGGATGCCGTGTGTGTACGTGCGGAGCTGTATTAGAAAAATAAAGTGACTGAAAGGCCTGTTATCAACCCAAAAGGATAACCTTGAGGATTTTCATAGTCTGAGTAGGGAGAGGAGTGGATATTGCAATTATAAGATTAACATTAGAAGAGTCCTGATCTATCCATGGAACAAGACCTGGTAAGGAAAGCAGATAGTGGTGGTCACACGAGAGGGTATCAGCGGGCCTGTGGAGGTGATTCTGAGGCAGAATAGTTTATAGGCTAATAGAGTGGACTCTCAAGGATGACAGCCAGGGTTCCTTCCTCTGTCACTTGCTTGCTCTGTGACCTTGGGCCAAACACTCAACCCCTGTGGCCCAGCTTCCTCATCTATAAAGTAGGGATGATAAGAGTACCTGCTCCTTTAGGGTCGTTGTGCGCTTTAAATGAGTTAAGAGAATGGTCCCAGCACATAGGGAGACCTTCCTAAAAAGTCAGCAGCCCCAGAAAGGTGAATGCTTCGGTCCTGACCCATTCATGTAGCTCCATTTCCCATTTGCTCCTGTGAGACCAGCATGGGCCACTCTGTGAAGCTGGGCCATGGCTGCAGAGAGCCAGTATCAGGGCTTGTCAATGAAGGAGTCCCCACTATGTCATCAATGATTGAGCTCCTTGGGCATCTTCAGTGGCACGCTGATCACGGCCTTTGGATTTGGCTCATTCTAGCTTTAGACAGTCCAAATGATTAGAGAGGACCTCCGATGTGAGTTGAAAGCGTCCTCCTGTTTTTTCCATCCACTGACTATCATTTTGCCTACTGGTCAAAATGGACCTAAAATGGACCTAATCTTTCCACTTGACACTCCATCAAAGCACTGGAGTCAGGCATCAAGCCAGTTTGAGTCTTTTCTTTTCCAGCTTAACTCTAGACGAATAGGAGAATACATATCAGAGTACCTGAGAGGGTTGACTTAAGGTATCTGAAATAAACACGGTGTGGTTTCTCAAAGCCCACACTTCGGAACCTGTGTGCCTCTGCAGTATTCAAGGGCCAGTCTGGCGAAGGATGGGACTGCGTGTGTTTGGGAAGAAGGGGATGACTTTAAAGGTGTTTTGTTAGCAAGTCTGTTCACCTAAGGGTCTGCATGGTCTGATTTCCCCCAAACCCCTCTAGAAGCTCCGTTTCCTGTCGATCAGTGGTGAAATCCCCAGAACAGAATGGGTTGTGTGAAATTTCAGATTTTATGCAAGTTCCCAGCTAGAACCCATGCACAGTTACTGCTTAGAGTTTGATTTTGCCACAGTGAAAGCCCCGCGGATTAGGCCTTTCACAAGAAAGGAAAAAGCCCCTTCTGAATTTTTAGTCTCCGTTGGCTATTCCACAATAGAATAGCCTTCATACTTCCATTGCGTTTACAATGTAAACGTTTTCTTTTCAAGGTTAATGTTTCAGAGCCCAAGGCCACTATTGAAACTGCAGGGTCAGAGCCCGAACAATTCTGCTGGCATTCTAAAAATAAGAAGTTTTATTTTCAAACTGCAGGATGTGGTTTAAAAGACAGAGTCTCAACAGTTTACTTTTTTGACTACCACTTGTATCCCTTTTCTGTCAATTTGGCCTGGAGAAAGAGGCTGGTCCCATACAGAGGGAATAGTAATTTCTGAGAATTGTATAAGATGAACTCTCTGGGATCCCAGTAAGAAAGTCCCCAACCTTCCCCTCCTTTTAGGGCCCAGGGAATGAACTCTTAGATTCAGGGTGGCTGAATCCGAGGCAGGATCAGGCCTCTGCCAACTACAAATTGGCACTTGCCATCTACCTCTACAAGGATTGAATCATGAGCCGCTGCTGACCTTCAACACCCCCTGAAAGGAGTTCAGGGTGCAGATCAGGAATGAGGCACTCTGTGCTCTGGGAAAAACTGGCAGAACGTATCTTTAGATAGTTAGATATTTCAGGAGAAGATTTGATGAGCCCAATTCTTTCATCTCCTCGTACCTAGAAAAGCACTAAAATCGTTCATGGTGACATCTGCTCCTCGTGACTAGCAGCAGGTGTCTGCCAGCGTGTGTGCCTGTCTGCACATACTCCCCTTCACTAAAGTCATATATAACATTGACCTTCCCCCTACCTCTTTGGAGCAGTTCCTCAGAGCTCTCTGAAATGCTGTCTCCTGGGCTATAGTCCTCATTTTGCCCTAAATAAAACTTAACTCACAACTCTCACATTGTGCTTTTTTTTTTTTTTTCACCTCCATCAGATACACCAGCAGGGAGAAAATTCTGAAAGGGAATCAAAGCTGCAGTGATTGACAGAACTGGAGCATCAAGACCTTAGGGAAAAGCTTCCCTTTGCTGTTCTAGAGGGTAAAACACTCATAGGAGGCAGGCTGGGATTCTTGGTCCTCTTCATTCCTTCATTCTTCCCAATTCTTGTCTTCAGTGGGAAGGAGAGAATGTCCTTTATCAGAAGAATGCATCCGAAGTATTCAATAAGAGGGCACACTATTAGCACCTAGAAGATTTGTTTGTCTTGAAGGTGCTTTTCCCAGAAGGCTCGGGAAGACCCTGGTAGGAGTCATCTTGGTCCTCTCTAGATGGTGGATCTTTACCGTGACCATCTCGGACTCAGGAGCCATGAAGCTGGGGCTCTGGGGAATGAGTTTCTTGGAGGAGGGGAGACAGAGGGAGGTCAGAGAATCTGGAAAAGAGAGTCTAGGAGTGAAGCACTCTGCTCCATGAACATCTGAGGCGTGAGTGTGTGTGGATGGGAAACTGACCCAGTGGGAACAGCAAGCCCATGACCCTCAGTTGGCTCACGGTCTGTAATCAGGGAGACCGTGTGCTTTCTGTTGATGGACTGAATCAGCAGACCCATCCAGACTTTGCTGGGCATAGCAGCAGCTTTTCAGAGATATATATGCATATATGTATATGTATGTATATAATGAAAAACATTTATTTTATATATTTATATATTATATTTATATATAATATTGTGGACAAAGAATGTCACCTGCCATTTCAGTAAATAAAGGGTGTTCTGGCCATAAAGCTACCAGCCAATGCAGCTGCCCCCATGGTGAACCCTGAGGCAAATTCAGGAGGGAGAGAAACAGGATACAGGTCCAAGATAGTGTCCACTGAAAAAAATGCACAACCTAAAATTTGAGAATTATGTTTTATTTGACGGAATTTCTGAGGACTTCAAGCTCGGGGGGCAGCCTCTCAGATTGCTCTGAGGGGCTGCTCTGAAGAGGTGAGGGAGGAGCCCGGATACAGAGGGGTTTCTGCAACAGAGATCAGGTAGTCAGAACATCAAGAGATTACTGTTCGTTAAAGAGAATCAGACACCACAAGTTAAGGAATTTACCACTTTTCTATGTATGGGAAGATGCAAGAGTCTGGGCTCATTGAAATCATTCCTTTGCTATGCACCTCAGCTATCTGGGGCCAGCATCCCATTCTTTCCCATCCTGAGTCCCCTCAGGGTGCACCTTTGGGGGTGGCTGCAGGGGCTGAGGGCTTGGCAGTGGGCAGCCCATTTGTCTCCATCCTGCATCCCCTCAGGGCTCACTGCTGGGGCAGCTGCAGTGGCTTGATGGCTACAATATCCTTTGTTTACTGATATGGCAGGCAACATTTTTCATTCATAATTGTTAAGATACATATCAAAGGAAAGATTTCAATGAGCCCAGACGCTTGCATCTTTCCACATATAGAAAAGCACTCAAATTATTACCTCGAGATGTCTGTTTCTTGTGATTAGCAGTACTCTTTTGATGTTTGACTACATGTTTTTCTTTTTCAGCGCAAACTCCTGTATATCCTGGCTCCTCTTTTACCTCTTTGGAACAGTTCCTCAGAGCTCTCTTAGAGGCTGTCATCCTGGCTATAGTCCTCAGTAAGACCACCAAATAAAATGTAATTCTCAACTTTTATGTTGTGCATTTTTTTCAGTTGACAATATATTATATATTATACATTTATTTATATATTTATATATCATATATTTATATTTTATATAAATATATTTATATTATATGTTTATATATTATATCATCTATATATTATATAGTTATATATTAAATTATGTATTTATACATAATTTATAAATATATATTTATATATTCACATAATGTATTATATATTCATATGATGTATTATATATTCATATAACGAAAAAAAATTTTCCAGCACGGTGTTATCCTTAGACCCTCCCACCCTGAAATCTTGATTTTGACAAAACTGAAGTAACCATTTTACAACCATCCTAGCCATCATTCTCTTTTCCATCAGTCTTTTGGGATTTTTGAATGACAAACTTTTTTTTACAGTATCATTTAGGATTGCTTTTGTGGTGCTTGAGAGCCCTGACATCATGGCATCATGGTGTAGGGAGAGCTAGCTGGCTGGCATTCAGGAAGGTCACCTTTACTCATGTGGCTCAAGCTAGGTGGCCTTTAGAAAATAACTTTAATTTTTCTGGGCCTCCATTTTCATATCTGTGTAATGGGAGGTTGAGATGGTTCAATGGTGGTGTAATTTTTTTTTATATGAGATTGGAAACTCCCTCCCTGCTGCTTTTTTGACTCCTCCTTTGAGTCTCTTTCAGTGCAGGGATTCACCCTTATAGGTCCCTGCTCCTATACAATTATTTCCCTAGCTCTTCCCATGTCTAGTTCATTTTCATACTGTAAAGCTCCCAGCTCAAAAGTTACCTCTTCAGAGAGGACTTCTGGGACAACCCTATCTAAGTCATCCTGTCCCTCAAACTACCCTGTTTGTGTATATAATCTCATGTATTTATTTTCTGCCTCCCCATGAGGGCTGGGATCTTGTGTGTCTTGTTCACAGCTGGACCTCCTAAGCTTGAAGAGTGCATATGCTGAACACATATGTTCAAATAAATGGAAGGTTGTGACAGAGGATGGCTTTTGATGTTTTCAGTTAGTCCTAAGGGAATACACTACTTGAAATTGCTGTAATTTTTGTCACTTAACCTTAGCTTTAACTTCTGTAGGAGGTGGGATTTACAAGCTTGGACTCTAGAGTAAAATCTTGATTCACATTCCAGCCCCAATACTTACTGACTGTGTGTCATTAATTTAACCTCTGTTCCTCTTTCTGTCCAATCAGCCATAAACTAAATTTAATAGTCATTATTCAAAGGCTTTGTGTGAAGATGGAATGAAACAATCATGCAAAGTGTAGACACAGGGACATAGAAAGCACAAAATATTAACTGCCACTCCCATCCTCATAATCATCACTATCATATGAAGGTAACTAGTATCACTGATAAAATGGTGCTACATTAAAATTAGATATAACTAGAAGAGTGACAAGCCTAACAGCTAAAAGCTTGAAGAAGAAAATATTTTAAAAGTTTCTAAATTATTTTGGATATTTTTCTTTGAAAATATTCTGTATACTTCATGAATACAAAAACAGCTTAGATAAGATTATCAAACAATCTCAATAAAGTTAACATTCGGAGTAATGGTCCAGTTTTCCTTATTACTGTCCTAAATTTGTATGAAAAGTGAGTCTGTACAGAAATTTGTAGCCACACCCTGAACTATTTCCAGCAGTTCCTTTATATCTTGGAAATTAAAGTGAAAAAAATAAATAATATGTACCTTTCATAGAATTTACCTCCCTCCATGCATACTTTCCTATGATAGAGTTTAACATATTAACTGCCCCAACTTTAGAGATGAGAGAGGTAGAGAGAGTATATTCTTGTCAATCCAGCACAAAGTCTCCTGGTCTTGGCCATGGGATCCCCGGAATCTGAATCTGGGAGCAAAGCTGGGTGTGATGTGTGAGTAGGGTACCCAGCTGCCTTCTAGACTCAGTGAAGCTCTGGACACAGAGGACCCAGGGACCATCCCTGGAGGAGAAGTCATTGGAAAAGTTTGCTGTGGTTTCTTATGTCAAATAATCTGTTTAAGTGATTCAGGGTTCACCCCATCCATGTTTGAGGGGAAAGAAAGATGCTAGGATCACCCACGTACAAGTCTTATATTAACAAATTTAGGACAGGGAGCAGCTATTTTCTTCACTCTCTCAAAGTTCTGTGTTCTTACAAACAATAACGTGCATAGCAAAGTATACAGTCAATCAGCAATATTTCTTCCACACTCACTGGCCACATGACCTGCTGTGATGCCAGAAAAATCTCGTCTTAACCTCCCTGAGCTTAAAAGCACCCAGGAAACCCTTCATGGATAGATTTTCCAATGATTAAATATGATTCTAAGCCAGGGCTTAGTGTAAGTGTTGGTTTATCTAAACCATCTATCGTTCTCAAATGGTGTCACAAAGTTTTCACTTTCGACCTTTCATTTTTCAAATCAACTCCCACAGGGGTTTGTTCACCTCTCAAAAAATTGGCTCCTGAAATATAATCCTCTGGTGGCAGCTTTCTAAAGTCACATGGCCCAAGTATTATGGCAAAAAATCATAGGCACACTTGTCTGAGAAAAGAGATTAACATCTTTGGCTAAACTCTTTTTTTTTCTTTTTTTAAATCCAAATGAGTTCTCTTTAGTAAAAGAGAAAAGCATGTGCAAATCTCAAGCAAACCTTATGAAGTTCAGATTTCAGAACAAATCATTTCTTAAAGCAATTTTAAAATTTTTTTAAAGAAAAAGCAATCTGTAACATACAATTGGGTACCTTTTCTTTTTGCTACTTGGTGTGTATTATTAGTGGCAACTGCAGTATTTTTTTCTAGCAAGATCACAGGCTCTGATCATCAATAACCCACAGTTTTACACCTCTGGCAATGGCTTACCCAGTTTTGTGCCTTTTCTACAGTAAAAAAAGGGCAAAGGCAAACATTATGCAACCTTAGAAGCACTGGACAAATTGGGAGAAACATTTGCAATTCATGCCCCAGACAAATAGCTAATTAAATAGTTTTAGAAAGACCCACTGTTTAGAACACCTTCACATCTCCTGTGTTTCTCCTTCACTCTCACACTACTACCACACTCATACTTCTGACACCAGATAAGTGGCTTCCCCCCACCTCGCCACCAAGCATTTCTGAGACACCAGCTGGGAGTCCTACAATTTAACTCAATTCTGACACTATCTACCTGGAGATAGTGTCAGATGCCACAGGTTAAAGGCTCAGTCCCACAAGACTTCCCCCACCTCCCACTTTAGATGCCAATCACCAATTCAGGGTGTCCACTGTGCTTCTGACTATAAATTGGAGGTTCCCATGACCTCCTCCTTGGCTTAGGTTAATTTGCTTGAATGGCTCATAGGACTCAGGAAAACAGTTTACCTACTATTCACCAGTTTATTACAAAAGGATATGATAAAGAATATAAATGAGCACCCAGATAGAAGAGATGTGTAGGGCAAGGTACATGGGAAGAAGCAGGAAGATTCCAAGCCCCCTCAGGCAAGCCACTCTCCCAGCACCTCCATGTGTTCACCAGCTCAGAAGCTCTCTGAACCCCATACTATTGGGATTTTTATGGAGGCTTCATCATGTAACTGCATGATCAGTTATTAACTCCATTTCCATCCCCTCTCCCTCTCTGGAGATTGGTGAGGGAGGGGCTGAAAATGCCAAGCTTCTAATCATGGTTTGGTCTTTCTGGTGACCAGCCCTCATCCAGGAGCCCTCCAGGAGCCCACCCAGAGTTACCTCATTAGAACAAAAGACATTCCAGTGACTCAGGAAGTTCCAAGGGATTTAGGAGCTCAGTGTCAGGAAGCAGAGTTAAAAACCAAATATTAAAACAAAAGATGCTTCTAGTGGCCTTATCTCTTAGGAAATTATAAGAGTTTTAGGAACTCTGTGTCAGGAACCGGGAGCAGAGACCAATGTATATATATTTGATTATTTCACACTCACAATCAAAAGACAAGCAGGCAAAGGATGTGAACAGATAGAAAAAAAAAAGATATAAATGGGAATATAAAACATATGAAAAGGTGTTCCACTTACTCATAAAAAGAGAAATGCAAATTAAAACTACCCAGAAATGTCATTGTTTACCTGCTAGATTAGCAAAAATCTAAAATTTGGATATTGTTGGAGTCACAGGAAAGCAGGAATTTTTTAGTTTTTTAAATTGGTTTTTTAAAATTGAAGTATAGTTGATTTACAATGTTGTGTTGGTTTCTGGTGTACAGCAAAGTGATTCAGTAATACATATAAATACATATACGGTAAGTCCCCTGCATACGAACGAGTTCTATTCTGAGAGCGCATTTGTAAGTCCAATTTATACGTAAGTCCAACAAAGTTAGCCTAGGTACCCAACTAACACTGTACAGCAGCACAGTACAACAGCTGGCATACTGGGGCTGGCATCGAGTGAACAGGCAAGAAGAGTTACTGACTGGAGGAGGGAGAGGAGGTGGGAGATGGTAGAGCTGAAAGATAGCCAGCAATAGGAGACTGAGGGCAAGCTGCAATTTCACTCACTCCTGACGCTGATGACACAGGTTCTGGTTCCTTGCTGGAACAAGATGCATGTTCACATCTTTGAAAGTTTGCAACTTGAAGGTTCATATGTAGAGAACTTACTGTATATTCTTTTCCATTATGGTTTATTACAGGGTATTGAATATAATTCCCTGTGCTGTACAGTAGGATCTTGTTTATCTATTTTATATATAATAGTTTGTATCTGCTAATCCCAGACTCCTAATTTATCCCTCCCCCCCTCCTTCCCTTTTTGATAACCGTAAGTTTTTTTCTATGTCTGTGAGTCTGAATCTGTTTCATAAATAAGTTCATTTGTGTCATATTTTAGATTCCATGTATAAGGGATATTTTATGGTATTTGTCTTTCTCTTTCTGACTTACTTCACTGAGTATGATAATCTCTAGGTCCATCCATGTTGCTGCAAATGGCATTATTTCATCATTTTTATGGCTTAGTAATATTCCGTTGTATATATATACCACATCTTCTTTACCTGTTCATCTGTTGATGGACATTTAGGTTGCTTCCATGTCTTGGCTATTGTAGATAGTGCTGCCTATGAACATTGGGGTGCATGTACCTTTTAGAATTCTAGTTTTCTCTTGTTATATGTCTAGGGGTGGTGTTGCTGAATCATATGGCAACTCTATTTTTAGTTTTTTAAGGAAATGCTATACAGTTTTCCATAGTGGCTGCACCAATTTATGTTTCCACCAACAGTGTAGGAGGGTTCCTTTTTCTCCATACCCTCTCCAGCATTTATTTGTTGACTTTTTAATGATGTCATTCCGACCAGAGCGAGGTGGTACCTCGTAGTTTTGATTTGTATTTTCTCTAATAATTAGCAATGTTGAGCATATTTTCATGTGCTTATTGGCCACCTGTATGTCTTCTTTGGAGAAATGTCTATTTGGGTCTTCTGCCCATTTTTTGATAGGGTTTTTTTTGTTGTTGTTATTGAGTTGTATGAGCTAAAAGAAGGTATTTTTATATGTACCTGACAGCAGTGCAAATTTGCACAACTCCACAGAGGACAATTTGGAAGCATCTGTGAAGCTTACAAATGCAAGCATTCTTTGACCTGGCACTTCTAAGAATTTATCCAACATTTACACTCCCTTGCATGAGAAATAACGTATATACATGGTTATTCTTTGCATCATTGTTTGTAATTGTAGATCAGACATCCTGAGTGTTCATCAGGAGGGGGCTGTTAAATTTTTACTCATCTACACAATGAAGAACTTCATCATGAATATATGTAGGAAGATTGCTAGGATGTATTAATTGAAAAAACAGAAAGTATATAGTATGCTACCTTTTGTGTAAAAAAGAGGATAAAATATATATGTTTGTATTGTATGTAGGTAGATAGGTATTTGCTTGTATATGAATGAAGTATCTATGGGATGAAGAACTCACTCCATAAGTAATGAGGGAGAAAGAGGAGAAATTATTCTATTACCATGAACAGTATGATATCATAGAGGAAAGAACAAAAGACCCAGAAGAAGAAATTACTCTTTCTAGAAGATGGTAAAAGGAGAAGGTAAATCTTGATCCATGGATGGTGGTTCTCCAAGTCGTGATGCAAGAAAGGGACAATCCAGGAGGGGAAAAATATGCAAAGGCTTGAAAGAGGCTGATGTGACATTTGGGGCTGGGTAAGAAGTGCAATGTGGCCAGAGTTTCAAGTGTACTGGAAGGAAATGGCAAAAGGTGAGTCAGGTAAGACTGATTCTAAGTCAAGGGAGCAAGATGGGTGAAGATGCCGGGGTGGGGAGGAGATTGTGTGAATGACACCAGCTTTACCAGGGTGGAACTTTTGCTTTGAACCATCAGAAATATAACTGAAGCAGCAAGAAAGATCTTTGCACAAACTGAGTTAATCTCATGACTCTAATCCTTTCTCAGAAGCCTGGGTGATAACAGCAACTTCGTCCCTTGTCCTGCCTCACCCGGTGCACTCTCCACTGTGCTGACAGTGTGATTACTAAAGCTTAGGCCAAACTGTGTCCACCACTGGCTTGAAACCCCTTGAGACTGCTCTCTGGCTCTTGGAATCAGGTTCCGATTCCTCAGTGTGGCACATAAGGCCTTCTAGTCTGGCCTCATCTCTCCCCAGCCCTATCTCTGACCCTGATCCTCTAACTATCCTGTACCACTTGAGTCTAGCCCACCAGCCTATGCCATTCCATACCTCTCTGCTTTTCTCTGCTAAGGATGTCTCATCACCCCTTCCTTCTTTCCTGCCCAACATTTAATACATAGCCCAGATGTCATATCTTTGGGGCAGCCTTTCTCAAAGACCCACTCTTCCCTCCCCAACCTCAGAATGACTTTGCCACCCTCCTCTATCCTCCTAAACTACACCATATACATCTCTGGGAGGACTGGAAAAATAATTCAATTTTGGTGCCAGAGAGAGCTTTCTCTCATTCTATCTGCTACTCCATATCTTGGTGACTTTCAGCCTATTACTTAACTGTGCTATACCTGTTTTTCTCTTCTACAAAATGTGGGTCATAATTTTATTTTGTATGATTGCCATGTAGATCAAATGGGATTATGCGTGTAAAGAATGATTCACAATGTCTGATTCCAAGTAGGCACTCGATAAGAGTACCTCCTGCTGCACGTATTATTGTAGGCATTCTCTCTGCTGTTGCCACCACTATAACATTTCTGTTTCCTCCATCAAAGGTATCTGTTCATGTGCTTTGTTCCTTTGCCTTTGCCCTTTGCCATAGAGGAACCATCTTGCATCATCTCTGCATCTCCTATGCTTAGAACAGTGTGTACCTCTGTTAGGCACCTGGAGATATTTATTGAAATCAACTAATTAACTAGAAAACATATAAATGATTTTATACAATATATAATACCTAAAACTAGTCACAATATTGGCAGTGATAGCAACAGACATTTGCAAGCTTTTCAGTTTAACAGGGAACTTTGGCATATTTTAAGCTCTATTCCTTACTTCATTCTTCATTATCAAAGAACATCATTATTTACCAATGCTCCCACTTAAACAAAGAATGTATTACTTACTGGATTAGTTGAAATGTTCATAAGAAATGTACCTGTGCGCCATCCCTTTGATGAATTTGACCTGTAATTTGATTATATAAGAAAACATCTCGGCAGGGGCTCCCTGAAGAAACAGGAAAGAGCATGGGAGATGAGGAAGAGAAACAGCTGATGGTAAGGAACTCAGCAGGGTGCAGGGAGGAGGTGGTGTTGTTAATAAAAAAAAAAGGAGAAAGAAGATTTTTCATCTAAAATGAGAAAAGAGAAGAGAGAAAAACAGCTGCGTTTATACAAGATACTATGATTTGCTTCCATCTATGGGCGTAATGGGAAAAAAAATAACTCGAACATTGGTGTTAAAACTGGGTTGAATTGAAAAGAAACCCAGCTGGAGAAAATGGTGGACCCAAACTGAAATGTAAGGTATCCTTGAAATGGCATTAGAAATGTGAGGAAAATGACCATACTTTAGGATAGGTTGATTGCTCTGTGACCCAGAGGAGCCTGGGGTATATATTCATTTAAACTTCACTGGTTTCCAGCCTATTAGAGTTCACAGAGACCTCGGAAGTAAGTGGAAGGCTGAACTGGCATTCTGTGCAACCTGTGGGAGAGGACGACGGCGCTTCTGCGCTGGCATTTCTCAATCCCAGTTATGCAGTTGGATCAGTATAAACTGAAGCCCCAATCCACCTTCACCACCACGCTGTCTCTCAACCTATCTTTACTGGCTCAGCACGTGGTACCACAATTCCTCATCTATCCAGTACGGACACCTAGGCATCATCTCTCACTCTTCCTTTTCTCTCAACTTCCTATCCAGTCCCTCAGCAAGTGCCATCAATTTTACCTCCTAAATATGTTCCTAATCCGGCTGCTTCTCTCCTCCACTCCTGTAAGCACTGCCTTGGCCTTGGAACTTAGTTATACCTTACACTCTAAGCCTTTACACAAAACAAAATATAACAACCAAGATGACGCTGATCAGACCACCACATTACTGGTTTCAAGATGACTGTCAGAGCTGACTATGCTGTTCTTCTCCCTCCTTCTGCCTACACAGCCCTGAAACTCCCCTTTAAAAGCCCCTGTCCCTGAGCAGCAATCGAGAGCTGGTTCTCAGACAGGAGTGCACACTCTTCCCCCATTGCCGGCCTCCAAAATAAAGCAAGCTTTCCTTTCCTACCGACACTTGACTCTTGAGTATTGGCTTTTGAGTGGTGAGCAGCCGGACCTGGGTTTGGTAACACTCCCAGACCACTAGTCCAAGCCCCCAACATATGTTTACATCCTAATTAGTCTCTCTGCTTCCCCTCATGCCTTTTTCACACCAAGTCTCTTAACAGCAGCCAGAAAGAGCTCTTAAAATGGAAGTCAGATCTTCACTGGCTTGAAAACCAAGCCTCATTCCTCAGCCTGACTAGCCCTACATCATGTGGCTCATGCCTTCCATGCCATACACTTCTCCTCTACTCTCCCACTCATCCAGCACACCACTCTGGCCACTGGCCTTTGTTCAGGGTTTTCTATCCATCAGTGACCATCAGGGTCCCCAACTTCCTCACCCAACCTCACTTGGGTCCCCAGAACCTTGAGGTCCATGTGCATACAATCCCAAGATATCCAACATTGACCTCCTGAACCCCCTGGTCCCCCCACAGATGTGGCTACCTTTGCCTGAAACACTGGTCCCTCCATCTCCATCCTCTCTTTGCTGGATTGGTAAAAAGAGACGAATCTAGAGGTCCCATTTCCTCCCCACTTTTAGAGGCTTAGCAAGCAGCCGGCACAGTAGGTGTGACTTCCTTTCTCCTGGAACACCTGCTGCTGCAGATCCAGTGCAGCTTTGTCCGTGGGATAATGATGCTGGGAGATTGTGTGCCCTGGACTACTTCTCCACATTTAAGTACCCCACCCCTGCCCCAAGAAGCCCATGTCATATACTGATAAGACATAGCATTAGTGTGTGCTCAGTAACTGACTTCATCTCATTCTTGTCACTAGAACATAAGCTCCACGAGGGCAGGGAGCCCATCTGGTTCATTTATCTCCACCTCTTCCCCACTTCCTTTCATGTATAGTGTTCAAGAGGGTTGGCTCTGGCACCAAACAGCCTGCGCAGAATCTTAGCACTAAAACTTAACGGAAGTGTCAATTTGAAAAAGTTATTCAAATCTCTGTGCCTCTTTTTAATCCTCTGTAAAATGGGAAAAATGACAAGTTTGTGAGGATTAAACAAGGAAATACACATCAAACACTTAGGACAGTGCCAGGCACTTAGAAGTTTCCAATCAAGTTTGGATTGTCTTTTTTATGATAGATGCTCAATAAATGTGGGTTGAAAGAATGAATGAGTGAACTGTGTAGGTGTCAGCTCAAACATTGCCTCTTCATTAAAGCCTTCACTGAAATCCCAGCTAAAGCAGGTTCTTTTCTATAAGGTCACATTATCACAATTTGTTCTTTTCTCTTTGTGTCTCACTCTCAGAGGTCTTTCTCCCCAACTAGATATGAACACTTCAAAATGTTTTTTGCTTCATCGGAGCACATCTCACCCAGTGCTCAGCACATGGTGTTGCCCAAGGTTAAGTACTTAATGAAAGAAATGCAGTGCAAAGATGGAAAGGCCTTTGCAGTGTGTCCAATTGGTTGTGTGTTCCAGTAATTCTTCCAGTAATGCAGGGCATTGGAGGCCAAGGTTGGTTACACTGGCATTGTATGCACATGGACCACAAGGTTTTGGGAATCCAAGAAAGGTTGGGTAAGTGAGTTCTGGGGACTCAGATGCCAATGATTAATAGAACGGATAAATTTGAATGTCCATGCATCCATCCTTCAACTCAGAACAGTATCATATGTGGTAAATTCATGGTTTTTGGAGTCAGAACTGGTTACGAATCTTGGCTCTGCCACCTACTGGCCATGTCACCTAAGCAAATGCCTTAGTATTTTTGAGCCTCGGTCTCTCTGTATAATGGGAATAATTACTATTCATCTCACAGGATTGTTGCAAGAATTAAACAAGAAAATGCATGTAATTTGTTTGGGATATATAGTATTGAATTCTTACATCTACCTCAGCTCCCCGCGGGATCTCCACTAAACTGAAGAGAAAGGAATAAAAGAGAAAAAGGAAGAATGGGGAAGGGAGAAAAGAGCAAATGAGAACTAGCAACATGCTGTCAGAGCATGTGGAGACGGGGTAAATGACACAATGGGGTAAAGGAAGCAGTGCCTGGGAGCCTACAGAGAGGTATGATGATGCAAAGCAAGCCTGTGTTTACCCTACAGAATGCAAGAAAATTTGGGGACTTGGAAACAGCATGAACTGCTAAAGGTCAGAGGAGAACATCAAGACTAAAAACACAAGAATTGATTGAAAGTCTGATACAGAACATAAGACGTCAGACCCTCACCCCCGACCCCCCCACCTCTTGCTGCCAGGAAACAGCCCCTCTTCCCTTCTCCATGGGACTGAAGGTTCAGTTTCAGGCTTTGAGGATGCCAGCTGGAGCGGAGCGGAGTGGAGGAGTGAGGCATCAGGTTGAAATAAAAGGCATTTAGTAAAAGTCTACAGACTGAGCAGTGAGACACTGCAAGCTGCCCCCAGTCCCTGCTCCCTGACTTGCTTCCAGATCTTCACCAGCCAGGAGTATTCCATCCTCTTCTCACTGCCACCAACACACATACAGATCACAAGATTCTTCTTTGGAGGAATGGAATTGCTTAAGGGAAAATGGCTACAGGTATTGACACCCTGACCATGTAGTGTCTCCGCGGTGGAAAATCCAGTTTGCCTCTAATCCACCTGGGTAAGGCTCGCCAGCACAGAACTTCCACTCATGTTCTAGCACCTCGTTCTCAAATATCAAGTATCACTCGATACTTGAAAAATCTGCGAAAGATGCTAACATGAAAGGCAGAGATAAAAACAGAGAAAAAGCATCCCCAGAAGAAAGAAAGGCAACAGAGACAACAAAATAACATTTAGAAATTTCATTATTGGTATCTTTAGGAATATAAAGCAAGATATTGAATCCATGAAAAAGAACAGAACGACATAAAGGAGCAATAAGAAAAATAACTCTTTGATTTTAAAAAATATAATAACTGAAATAAAAAATTAAATAGGAAGATTGGTAGTAATGTCAAGAAAATCTTTCAAAAACTGGAGCTAAAATCAAAGAAGTAAACATTAGGATAGAGAGATAAGAAAAATCAGAGACCCAATCTAGGGGATCTAATATCCAGCTAATGGGAATTCCAGAAAGAATAAAGAGAAGAAAAATTGGGAGGAAATTATCAAAGAAATAGTACAGAGAAATTTCTCGAATAGAAAGACATTGCTCTTTAGATTGAAGATGCCCCCACGTCCCTATCACAATGAATGAAAAGAGAATGAATGTGCCACAGGAGGCACATCAGCAAGAAATTTCAGTCAGCTGGTGAGAATGAGAAGGATCAAAGTTTTTAGATGAAAAACAAGTCAATACAAATAAATTAAATTCAGAATGGCATTAGAAAATACAATAGTGACACAAGATACTAGAAGACAGAGGAATGTCCTCAAAATTCTGAAAGAAAATTATTTCCAACAAATAATTCTCTACTGAGGTATCTCTCAGTCAAGGCTAAGTGTAAACTAAAGCCATTCTTGGACCAGAAAGGATTAAGAATTTGTATTTCCCATACATCCATTCTTTTGAAGCTATTGGAAGATATATTTTAGCAAGAAGGGGAGTAAACCAAGGAATAGGAGAACAGGGGTTCCAGGGAGCAGACAACCCAACAGAGAGGCAGAAACAGGAAGCTCCAGGTCACAGCTGTAGCACAGTCCTAGAGAGTAATCCAGGCTGTGCCCAAGTTTCCAGCCACAGCTGAGGGAATGGGAAGCCAGGTAGAGCCCAGAAGAATTTAGGAGTTGAAGAAACAGAACTGGAAGTCCCAGGAAGCCCACACATTTAAGGTTCTCAGGGTAGGGTACCGAAGAGGAAAACGCTGCTCACTGAGAACTCTGGGGAGTTATAGAGGGTCTCCCTTGAGTACACAGTTGTGTAATGACCAATGCATGCCTGCGAGGAAACTCTTCAAGACCAGGGAAAGAACCACCCTAAAGGATTAGAGGGAAGTGTCCAGAACTTACACAGAGATGGGAATGGTTCCTGTTCCCATAAGCCAACTCGGAAACCCTCATAATTCACAAGGCATTTGTGAATAACAGTTTTGCCTCAATGGTGGGGAAAAACTAATCCTATTTGTCACCCAATCAAAAACTATCAGGTATGCAAAGAAGTAAGAAAACGTGACCCATAATTAGGAGAGACATCAATCAATTGAAACTCATCCAGAAATAATAACACAGATGTTGGGATTAATATACAAAACATTAAAAGTTATTACATCTGTAGAGCATTTATTTAAGAAGCCAGAGAAAAGACTGAACATGGTAAGTAGAGCCATAGAAGAGATTTTTTAAAGACCCAAATCAAAATTCTAGAGATGGAAATTATAATGTCTGAGATGAAAAACACACTGGGTAGGAATAACAGCAGGTTAGACATTAGACCAAATATACTCAAGATTACCTTGATTATGTAATAGCTACAAGATAATTTTAAAATCCTGGAGGAAGCAGTTTTCCTATCTTCATTCTCATTTATAATCAACACTGGACTTTCCTTTTGACAGTACCTGTGAGTTAATTAAAAAATAATTTGGCATTGATGTTAAAAAGCCTCCACGTCCTTCATCAAAATAGACTCTTTTCAGGCCATAGGGATAAATGCTTCCTGTTTAATGATACTAAGTGCTTGGCTCATTAGTTTGTCATGAATAAATCCCCTTTTCCAAATATATGCATGCCATGTTTTTAACCTTTTGTGTTACAGACAAGAGAGGCCTAATGGGAAGGGCTCAGGATTTGAAAGCCTGATTTTCAATAATATTCACCAAATATTTGTTGAATGTGTCCTGTGTTCCAGGCATGGTGTGAGGTGCTGGGAACCCATTGGTGAATAAAACCGGGCACCCATCTCATGATGTGCAAAATCTAATGGCAGGAGACAGACCAAAAACCTTGCTATTCCGGCTCAGTGTGCTAATGCTATGATGGGAAGGTAGAGGTGATGATGGGAGCATATATGAAGGAATCTAGTCAGATTGGGAAGCCAGAGAAGATATGCTGGAGGAAATGAAGTCTCCTCTGGGATCTGAAAGATGAACAGGGGTTTACCCAGTGAAGAGCTGGAGGAAGATGATTCCTGGGAGAGGGACGGCCATAGGCTCAGAGTCAAGAAAAGACAGGCATCTCTGGGAAACTACAAGAAACTCAGTGGGGTTAGAAAGTTTGAGGACTGGATTTGGTGAGAGATAAGCCTGGGGAGGTTTAGTGTAGATACTGTCCTGAGGGAAAGGGAAGGATGGAAGGAATTTAGCATGTGATCACATGTACTTTTTAAAATGTGGACTCAGGATATAGTGCCAGACTTGAAGAGAGGGCAAGGGGAAGCCCTCTGCCTGTGTGTAGATCACCTCCCATCTCACCTCCTCAGGCACCTTGCTCTATGCTTCCTTTCATTATCTCCTCCCTCTGCAGCCAGCCTCCCTTCTCCTCGGTCTCCCTCTCATCAGCACCTAAATATCCCCCAGCTTCTGCCATCCCGGAAAACGCTCCCCTGATACTTTCTGCTTGCCATCACTCTCTCTCTCCATTATATTCAATAGTTTGCCTAACGACCTGGCCACCTTCTCCCTCACCACTTTTGACTTCCCCATTGACTCCTCAGCCTCTGAGGTCACCAGTGTCTTTTGTGGGCTAAACCCAATGGATTTTTTTTTTAAGCCTTTATGTTACTTTTCATACTTCAGCAGCGCTTAACATGGTTGAAACTTCTGGACACTTTCTTGAAATACTTTTCTCCCTTTGTTGTTCCTTCTAATCCCTTTGGCTCACTCCTCTTCCTTTGCTAAACCATTAAAAAAAAGATTACCCAGCCATTTGTGTTCAGGCCATATTCTTCACTATTTAAAGGATTTTAAAAAATATTTGACTTTCTACTATTTACACAATGAACACATAAATATATCTGTTTAAAACCGTTCATCATATACAGATGAAGCCAAAGCTCCCCTTAAATACTATCCTTGGTCCCTCTCTATACTGCAGAGGTGCCTGGGGTTATCCTTTGGTGAGATTCGTTTGTGATTATATTTTCTCAACCTTTACATACACACCTATGTACCCAAAGAAAATTTCTACTTTGATATGTTTGGATTATGCTAGGAAATATGGATTTATTTCATTATTTTATTTATGCTTTTTAAGACTGCAGCTTAAACCAGACTTTTCCTTGATATTTATCTGCAATCTTGAGGCCCTTCCCTCGCCCCAGAGGTCACCACTGTTTTGGCTTTGTAGGAATGGTTCTAGACTTTTACTTATAAATCCACAAGCATACAGTTTGGTTTTATGGAGTTCTAAAAAATCTTAAGTAAGCATACTTTTGCAGCTTGTTTTTATAAATTAACAATATGTCTAGAAAATCTTTCTTTGTTAGTACTAATGGGTCAACCACATTCTCTTAACATAAAAATTGCCACAAACATAGTGGTTTAACACAACACACATTTATTATCTTACAGTTCTACATGTCAGAAGTCCAGAATGGGATTTACTGGGCTAAAATCAAGGTATTGGCAGGGCTGCGTTCCTTCTGGAGACTACAGGTGAGAATCTGTTTCCTTACCTTTTCCAGCTCCTAAAGGCTGCCTGAACTCCTTGGCCTGTGGCCCCTTCCTCCATCTTCAAAGACATCCGTGTGGTATCTTCAAATCTCTCACTGACTCTAATGATTCTGCTTCTCTCTTTCACTTATAAGGACCCTTGTGGTTACACTGGGTTCGCCTACACAATCCAGGATAATCTCCCATTTTAAGATCCTTCATTCCATCATCTGCAAAGTCCTTTTCCATGTGAGGTAATATATTCACAGGTTCCACAGACTAGGATGTCGATGTCTCCGGGGGTCATCCTGCTGCCTAACACAAACCTCATGTAGTTTGCAGCTGTTTTCTTCTTCTATCTTTATACACTTTCCCTGGTGACCTTCCTCATTCTCGTGGATGATGGCACATTTCCATCTCCAACACCAGCTGCAGCTATTGGATAACTAGACATCTCCCATTTGACATTTCACAGGCCCTGGAACCCAAGTTGTTTCTCACCTTTAGGTTTGTGCACCCTTTGCTCTTTTGGCTTGAACACCCTTGTCCCTTGTTTCTTCAAGTAACACTATCTTCTTTGCCCGTCAAGACTCAGGCATGTGTACCCTTCTCCAGGAAGCTTTTTTGGGATTAGTGTTCATATGTTTTAGAACTACGACTCTTGCAATACTCCTTCTGTATTGTAAATGCCTGTGTTGATGTGTCAACTTTCTGGACTTAATTACTTTTTGTAACCCCGGTGTTCGGACCGAGTCTGGTCAATAAATGCTTATTGAATTTATAAAGTCAATAAATGTTTGTTGAATATATAAGGTCAGAAAGAGCAGTCTTGACAGCCAGCGTTTCTTTTGAATCTGCCCTCAAAGATGCAGCTGCCTGTAAGTTTCCAACCCCAGAATGTCTGACATTTCCCCACTGAAATGGTTTAGGAAGAGGGGTTGCACGTTTGACTTCATGCCAGTTTTCTGGGATGCAGGCTTGATTCCGCAGTCCCCTCTTTCTAAAGTTAAGGCGAGGATAATAAAGGGACTTGCAGCACCTGGACCTAGGGTTAGCGAGGAGCAGCTCGCCTCTCATTCTGCAAGGGAAAGGAGAAGGGGAGGAGACCAGGACCTTAGCGAGCATAGCTACAAGGAGACAGGCATTGGACAGGAGATGAGGGTCTGCACTGTTCCTTGTTGGTTTGCCTATTCCTGCTCATCTCTTTGCAAATATCCCTTTTATTATCCTCTCCATAACTTACCCAGCTTGAATATGCTCTCTGCTTCCTGCCAATATGGACAGTGGTCACATCTAATCTGTAATCAGGCCCTCAATATTTAGAATCAAACCTGCACCCCAGAACTCCATTTATGTTTATGGGATTAGTATTAAATATCCTATGATAAAATATTACAAAAGCTGTTCACTTTTGTAATGTCATGGGGTAATCATGGCATGTTATAACTGGACCTGATCGTAGATATTTTCCAGCCACGACCCATCATTTTATTTAAGACGAAATTTCGTGTGGGTTGTGTCAATGCTGAGAGTGTGAGATAGTGAGTTGAAGACTTTGGAGTCACGCAGGCTTAGGTTTGGATCCTAGAGCCACAGTTAGTGGCTTGGTGACGGGCATACTCAGTTTTGTCAATTGCAAAAAGAAGACAATATTAATCACTGAGTTGTTGAGAAGATTAGATGAGTTAATGTATCTGAATTCCCTGGCATTGAATGTGTCACTTGGCACTTGCTGACAGCCATTATTACAAACTCAGATGTCCTGATTTCTGGTCAAGGATGTGTGTTTTACTCCACCATTTGGCCAGCCAAACTGAGGTGAACGGGAGATAGTTCAGTAGATAGAAAGGACTTGATGTGGCCCGGCTTCTGCTGTGAACTTCCTCACTGTTAGACTCTGTTAAGAGGTGAAGGAGCTTTTGCAGTTGGTTCTCAGCCTTGTTCTTTGCCAGACTCTGATTTGACATTTGTGGCTTTTCCACTTTCATCCTTGTCTTTACGTTTGTTTTGGTAATGCTGAAATTCTTTAGTCAAACCCATCTCATAGAGGACAGAAAAAGAGGGGAAAAAATGTAGTTCAAGGGAGCTTGATACTTTTCCCCTGAACCTTCTTTCCTAATCCCAGGTCTCTTGGGAAGGTCCTTACCAGGGTGGGCTCTCCATGATTCAAACATCCTATTTAGTGAAGCCTCCAGCAAGCTCTTACTTTGAAGGATAGAGTTTGTGGGTCTGCAGACCTAATGCAGCAAAGCTCTTGATACAGCAAACATTTCCTGAAGTCCTATTTCCTTCCCAAGTATTTCGGAGCTTGCAAACTCAGATATAATGAATGGAGCCATTAGAGGGAACAATCACTCAACACCGTAAGTTATTTTAATGGGCCCATCACTTGAAACTAAACTTCCACCATCTGTTCTACCCTTTAACTGCAAATGCAAAAAGAACACCATTCCCAATGGCATCATAAAAAGTTAGATATAAGTGATTTAAATGCATGTTTTGGTTCTGTATTCAGTGCAATATAGATCTGAAGGAAGGCTCATATTGGATGTATTTTTTTATGGCAAAATCAAAATTCAGAGTAGGAGAGTTTCTTTGTTCACAAAAAAGTGGCTTTTTAGTTAACATGGAATATGTTCTACCATGTTATTACTTCCTTCCTTCCTTCATTTATTTGGACTTTTTTTCCACAAGTACTTATGGAATGCCAACTTGTGCCTGTCAATGTACTAGACGATGGGGTATAGAAGTTAACAGTGATAATTAGCAAGATCACTGGCACTTCCAAAGGAAAATAAAACAGAGCATTTCATATAAATAAATATAAAAGTCATGTAAAAACTCAAACATAAATTTTGTGATCTGCTTCAGAATGGTAATGTGATGGGGTGGGAAGAAGTTTGCAATGAGCCAGATCTTGGTTTTAAATTCCCAACTCCTCCATAATGTGACCTCTCTGAGTCTGTTTCCCTATCTGACATTTATTTCATATCTGACTCAATTTCCTCATCTGGAAAATGGGAACAATATCTTCCTCATGGGTCTGCTGTGATTGAACGAGTTATGTACACAAAGCTGCTCCCCTCACCTGGCTGTGGCTCATAACGGGCACTCTGTGTTAATTCTCCATTTAATTTCCAACTTATTTTTTTATAGATTTTGGAAAATTACTTTTCAGGCATAAAATGATAGACTCATGGAACACTAGAATAGGAAATGGTCTAAGATGTCTTCAGCTTCTTTACATTCAATGTTCCTTATTTTACAGACAATCTAATTTCATCCCAGAGAGCATTAGTAACTAGCTCAGCATCTTGCAGTTTGCAGTGGTGTCTAGAACATTCTGATTGTTATTTTGATTTTATTATTCCATCAATAAAAAAATGAGCATGTACTCCCCATATATACATATATTTAATTTTGTATATTGAACATGTATATTTGATATACATGAACTACTATATTGACATATTGTACACATTATGAAAAAATACATATAATAGAAATAAAGAATGAGGTAATGATCTAGTAAATAATATTTGTTGTTGCATTAGTTGTGATGACTTTACACTATGTTGACGGCATGCATACTAGTCTCTTGGGGCACATTATATACTTAGGTGAAGTTCAATATTAATATGAATTTTTAATTCCACAGTTCAAAATCTTTTTTTAAAATTTTGAGGGTTTTTGACTGACTTCATTATTTCTGTCTTGTGATGGTGTTGAGTATCAGGGAAAAGCAACAACTCTGCTGTTTTTCTCTTGTACTCATACTGTGCTCAATCTGCGGTGTCTTTGCAGGAATATTTTTAACCATTTCTCCATTTTGTGATGATTAGTTTGGTTAAAACTGGACCATAAAGTGCCCAGATCCACTTATCCAGGTACAGGGTAATATGCTGACAGTGAATGGATGTGCAAGGAAGCTGCTGCTGTCTCTCACCCATCATGGAACTTGTCCGTGAGGGTCCTCTGTGTACATTATGTGGCATGTGACCCTCTGACATAAGAGCCAAAGGAGGGTGAGAGTGTCAATCTGTGTATCAAATACCAGCAAAGCTTTTCTTATTTTGTCAAAAGATAAACAATTAAATAATTGCCCTAATATTTTCTTCCTTTACCCCAAATGATGATCTCGCTCATTTCACTTTGGAGGCAATTGAATTCATGGAAGAGGAAGGACTAGAGGTTGAGTCTACTGTTGTCCCAATGATTTTTTTTTTTTTTTTTGCAAATAGAAAGAAGCAAATCACAAAATTTTTATTTTATTGTAGTATAACATATGTTCATAAAATTGTACATGCCACAAGAGTGCACTTTCCTGAATTTTCCCACAATGAGCCCACATGACCACTACGAAGATCAAGAACTAGAAAATTCCTAGCACCCCAGTGTGCTCTTGGCCTTCTTCCTGCCCCCAAATAACTCCTATTTTGACTTCTAACTCCACAAATTAATTTTGTTTTAAGTTTTGTGTAAAGAGAATGATACAATATGAATTACTTTAGGCCTGAATTTCTTTTGTTTACATTATCTTTGTGAGATTTGTCTGTGTTGGTTGGTGTACGGATAGTTCATTCATCTTCTTTACTATGCAGTCTTCACTGCGTACGTATACTATTTGCTTATCATTCTGCATTGACTCATAGTTGAGTTGTTTCCAGTGTTTGTCTATTATGAATGATACTCCCATGAGCACTCTTTTTTTTTTTAATGTATAGATTTTTTAAAAAATTATTTATTTATTTATTTATTTGTTTGTTTGTTTATTTATTTTTGGCTGCGTTGGGTCTTCGCTGCTGCACGCAGGCTTTCTCTAGTTGCAGCGGGCAGGGGCTACGCTTTGTTGTGGTGCACGGGCTTCTCATTGTGGTGGCTTCTCTTGTTGTGGAGCACTGGCTCTAGGCTTGCGGGCTTCAGTAATGGTGGTGCATGGGCTCAGTAGCTGTGGCTCCTGGGCTCTAGAGTGCAGGCTCAGTAGTTGTGGTGCACGGGCTTAGTTGCTCTGCAGCATGTGAGATCTTCCTGGACAAGGGCTTGAACCCATGTCCCCTGCATCGGCAGGCGGATTCCCAACCACTGCGCCCCCAGGGAAGTCCCCATGTGAGCACTCATACATTTGGTGTGTTTATGCTTGTATTTCTGTTGGATATAAATTTAGGAGATACATACAGCAGTAGGATTGCTGAGCCATAGAGCAGACATATATTGAGCTTCAGTAGGTAAAGCATATATATATTAATCAACTATTATTTCAATAATGCTCTGTAATTAACCACATCAAAATTAACAACATACAGCAATAAGAAGTTATCACTCACACATCTGTGTGTTGGCTGGGGTACTGCCGTTCTAAGTTGGACTCAGCTGGACTTGGCTTCAAGCCAGACACTGGGTTCAGATCTATTCCATGTGTCTCCCATCCTTCTTGGGCCAGAGGCTCCTCAAGGCACATTCTTCTTAAGGCTCAACTAAGCTTCTTCTCAAGGCTGGAACCAAGATGGTATGCCTAACTGCAAAAGCACATTTCAAGTCTCTGCTCACATAATGTCCATCAGCAACCCAATGGTTAATACAAGTCACATGGTCAAACCCAAGGGATGGGGGAAATTCACTCCACCCATAATGAGGTCTTTGTTAGTGTGTGGATATATAATTCTATTATACAGAAATGAAGAATTCGAACCCATAATTCAATTGACCATATAATCTTCCAAAGAGTACCAGTCCAATGTACACTGCAAGCAATGTTTTTTTAAAGTTCCCATTACTCCACATCCTCAACATTTGGTATATTTTCAGTCTTTTTAATGATAGTCATTCAATGTCATGGTTTTAATTTATATCTCTCTAGTGATTAGTGAGGTTGAGTACCTTTTCATGTGCCTTTTCTAAAGTGCTTGCTCAAGTTATTTACCCATTAAAAAGATTAGGCAGCCAGTCTTTTTCTTATTGATTCATAAGATATGTTCTGAAATTAGTCTTTTATTGGTTATCTTTTTTCTACTGCACGTCTTGTCTTTTCACTCTTTTAATTGTGTCTTTGGATGAACAAACATTTTTAATTTGAATACAGTCCAATTTATCAATCTTTCCCTTTATTATTAATGCCTTGTATGTCCCACTTAAGAAACCTTTGCTGACCCTTTGTTCATGAAGATATTCTCCTGTGTTTTCTTTTAAAAGCTTTATTGTTCTCCCTTTCATATTTAGATCTACCATCTGTCTGGAATTGATTTTTATGTATTTTGTGATGTAATGGTACAGATTCATATGGATATCTAATTGAACCATACTGTTTATTGAAAGACCATTTTTCCCTTTGCCTTGTCCTTCTCATATTAATTGACCATTATATGTTGTGCATCCCTGGACTCTCTATTCCATTCCACTGGCCTATTTGTCTGTCTAATGTCAATACTATGCTCTCTTAATTACTATAGCTTCTTAATACATCTTCATATCTGACACCATAAATCTTCTAGCTTTGTTCTTCTTCAAGATTGTCTTGACTTTTCTTGACCTTATGTTTCTATTAAAAATGTTTAAGGGCTTCCCTAGTGGCACAGTGGTTGGGAATCTGCCTGCTAATGCAGGGGACACGGGTTCGAACCCTGGTCTGGGAGGATCCCACATGCTGCAGAGCAGCTAGGTCCATGAGCCACAACTACTGAGCCTGTGCATCTGGAGCCTGTGCTCCGCAACAAGAGAGGCCACGATAGTGAGAGGCCCGCGCACTGTGATGAAGAGTGGCCCACGCTTGCCGCAACTAGAGAAAGCCCTAGCACAGAAACGAAGACCCAACATAGCAATCAATCAATCAATCAATCAATAAATCTTTAAAAAAAATGTTTAAAACAGCTTGTCAATTTTTATAGCAATCCTCCTGGGATATTGATTAAAATTATGATTAACTTGTGGAGAATCAATCATTACATTTTTCAATCTATGAACATGATATATTCCTCCATTTTTTTAGGTCTTTAAAGTGCTTTACCCAATAGATCTTTTGCAAGATGGATTAGCTGGAAATTTCCCAAATTATCAAGTTCTGCTTCCTTTTTGCTTAACAGTTCCTCAAATTATCTGTTTCCTCTACTATTCCTTGTAGTACTGAAGCAAGAAGAAACTAGATCTTACCACTTTGGTTGAAATCTCCTCAGCTAAATATCCAAGTCCTTTGTTTGCAAGTTTTTCTTTATACATAATTGCAAGACACAATTCAGCCACCCTTTCTGCCACTATATAAAATGGATTTACTTTCTTCTGGTTTCCAATCATTGATTCCTCATTTCCATCTGTCCCTCAGTGGCAGTGTCTTTGACATCATATTTCTACCAACAGTCTGTTCATGACGATTTAGGTATTCTCTGATGTGATATACATTTTCTCTATCATGATCCTAACTTCCTTCTAAGTCCTCAGTAACAGAGTCATCAAAATCAATATTTCTACTAACTATTTTCAAGGCAATTGAGACTTTCTCTATTACACTCATCAAAATTTTCCAGCCTCTGCCTTTCTTATTCTAAAGCCACTCTCACATTTAAAAATATTTGTTTCTAGAGCACCCCACTTCCAGGTACCAAAATTTTGTTTTCACATCTTTATTGGAGTATAATTGTTTTACAATGCTGTGTTAGTTTCTGCTGTATAAAAGTGAATCAGCTATACATATACATATATCCCCATACCCCTCCCTCTTGTGTCTCCCTTCCACCTTCCCTATCCCACGCCTCTAGGTGGTCACAAAGCACGGAGCTGATCTCCCTGTGCTATGCAGCCGCTTCCCACTAGCTATCTATTTTACATTTTGTAGTGTATATATGTCAATGCCACTCTCTCACTTCGTTCCAGCTTAACCTTCCCCCTCCCCGTGTCCTCAACTCCACTCTCTACTATCCTGCCCCTAGGTTCTTCAGAACCATTTTTTTTTTTTTTTAGATTCCATATATATGTGTTAGAATACAGTATTTGTTTTTCTCTTTCTGACTTACTTCACTCTGTATGACAGACTCTAGGTCCATCCACCTCACTACAAATAACTCAATTTCATTTCTTTTCATGGCTGAGTATTATTCCATTGTATATATGTGCCACATCTTATTTATCTATTCATCTGTCGATGGACATCTAGGTTGCTTCCATGTCCTGGCTATTGTAAATAGAGCTGAAATGAACACTGAACGTGACTCTTTTTGAATTATGGCTTTCTCAGGGTATATGCCCAGTAGTGGGATTGCTGGGTCGTATGGTAGTTCTATTTTTAGTTTTTTAAGGAACCTCCATTGTGTTCTCCATAGTGGCTGTATCAATGTACATTCCCACCAATAGTGCAAGAGGGTTTCCTTTTCTCCACACCCTCTCCAGCATTAATTGTTTGTAGATTTTTTGATGATGGCCATTCTGACTGGTATAAGGTGATGTCTCATTGTAGTTTTGATTTGCATTTCTCTAATGATTAATGATGTTGAGCGTTCTTTCATGCGTTTGTTGGCAATCTGTATATCTTCTTTGGAGAAATGTCTATTTAGGTCTTCTGCTCATTTTTGGATTGGGTTGTTTGTTTTTTTTGATATTGAGCTGCATGGGCTGCTTGTAAATTTTGAAGCTTAATCTTTGTCACTTGCTTCGTTTGCAAATACTTTCTCCCATTCTGAGGGTTGTCCTTTTGTCTTGTTTATGGTTTCCTTTGCTGTGAAAAAGCTTTTAAGTTTCATTAGGTCCCATTTGTTAATTTTTGTTTTTATTCCCATTTCTCTAGGAGGTGGGTCAAAAAGCATCTTGCTGTGATTTATGTCATAGAGTGTTCTGCCTATGTTTTCCTCTAAGAATTTTATAGTGTCTGGCCTTACAATTAGGTCTTTAATCCATTTTGAATTTATTTTTGTGTATGGTGTATTTGTATCATCTTTAATTTTTTTCATCAGTGTCTTATAGTTTTCTGCATACAGGTCTTTTGTCTCCTTAGGTAGGTTTATTCCTAGATATTTCATTCTTTCTGTTGCAATGGTAAACGGGAGTGTTTTCTTAATTTCACTTTCAGATTTTTCGTCATTAGTGTATAGAAATGCAAGAGATTTCTGTGCATTAATTTTGTATCCTGCTACTTTACCAAATTCATTGATTAGCACTAGGAGTTTTCTGGTAGCATCTTTAGGATTCTCTATGTATAGTATCATGTCATCTGCAAATAGTGACAGCTTTACTTCTTCTTTTCCGATTTGGATTCCTTTTATTTCTTTGTCTTCTCTGATTGCTGTGGCTAACACTTCCAAAACTATGTTGAATAATAGTGGTGAGAGTGGGCAACCTTGTCTTGTTCCTGATCTTAGTGGAAATGGTTTCAGTTTTTCACCATTGAGGACAATGTTGGCTGTGGGTTTGTCATATATGGCCTTTATTATGTTGAGGAAAGTTCCCTCTATGCCTACTTTCTGCAGGGCTTTTATCATAAATGGGTGTTGAATTTTGTCGAAAGCTTTCTCTGCATCTATTGAGATGATCATATGGTTTTTCTCCTTCAATTTGTTAATATGGTGTATCACATTGATTGATTTGCGTATGTTGAAGAATCCTTGCATTCGTGGGATAAACCCCACTTGATCATGGTGTATGATCCTTTTAATGTGCTGTTGGATTCTGTTTGCTAGTATTTTGTTGAGGATTTTTGCATCTATGTTCCTCAGTGATATTGGCCTGTAGTTTTCTTTCTTTGTGACAT